>NW_013671246.1:16760-43346 GCF_000517525.1 Limulus polyphemus
TTAACTGCTTATGTAGATGAAAGTAAGGGTGTAGATTTGGTGCATCTAAATTTTCCGAATGCATTTGAACAGGTAATCACATAAAAGACTTGTAAAAAAAAAGTATCTGTATAAGTGTTGGGGGATAAGTTAGTTAATTGGATAGAAAATTGGCTGGATGGAAGAAAGCAGAGGGTTGTTATAAATGAAATTCAGTCAAACTGGATTAATGTCATAAGTAGGGTACACTCAGCCTTGGGACCTTTGTTATTTTTGATTTACATCAATGATATAGATGAAGGAATGGTCAATAAGTTACTTAAATTTGCAGATGATATTAAGGTTTTGGGTGTTATTAGCTGTGAAGAGATGCTGCTGCTTTACTAAAGGATTTAAGTCATTTAGTGAGTTGGGCAAATAAATGGAAGATGGGTTTTAATTATAATAAATACATGTGGGTTATCATAATTTGAATTATAAATATAATTTGGATGAGAATAACCTTAACAGTGTCATGAAAGTATGGGATCTTGGTGTAGTAGTTGATCAGTTTCTAAAGTCATCCAAGCAGTGTGCTGTTGCTAGTGGTAGGGTAAATAGGATTTTAGGTTGTATCTACAGAAATATTGAATAGAAGTCTAAAGAGGTTATAATTTCATTGTACAGGTCACTGGGTAGGCCACATATATAGTATTGTATTCTGTCTTGGGCTCTCTCCTTAGGAAGGACATTGAATTGTTGGAAAGGGTTCAGATGAGGGTTACTAGAATGGTGCCTGGGATGGAGGGGTTGTCATATGAGGAAAAGTTGGAATCTCTCAAATTGTTATCTGTTGAATAGTTAGATGGGATCTGGTTGAGATGTTTAAGATTGTAAAGGGAATTGATAGTGTTGATGTATCATCTTTTTTATTACTTAACAGCGAGAATAGTAGGACTAGAGGACGCAAATATAAATTTCGGCAAGGTATGAATCATTTTCAGTTAAAACAGTTCTATTATTCTAACAGGGTGGTTGGCCTTTGAAATGGGTTGCTTTCAGATGTTGTGAAGGCAGTAAATTTAAGTGAGTTTAAGAGAAAGCTTGATAACTATATGAATAGTAAAGGCTATATTTAAGATTTTTTGTTTTAAATGTATTTGTTTAATAGTTCTCATTTAGTTTAGAGGATTGGACAGCTGAAATGGACAAATAGAGTCCCTTGTTTTCCCTAAACATTGTTATGTTAAATGAGTAAGAACAATGGATTAATACTCAGTAGATTAGAAATTATAATGGTTTAATATTTGCCAAATGAGTAAGGATAATAGTTTAATGTACATGAAATTAGTTTAATACTCACCAAACTTGTTAGGATAATGGCTTAATACTCACCAAGCTCATTAAGATAATGGCTTAATAGTCACCCAGCTCATTAAGAAAATGGCTTAATACTCACCAAGCTCATTAGGATAATGATTTAATGTTCATGATAAGGATAATGGTTTAATACTCACCAAGTGAGTTTTGCTATGTAAAATTTGTTAATCATCATGGTGATAGTTAGACCTTGGAATTAATTAAATAAAGTATACATTTTAAGCTTGGATTTAAAATTACGTAGAATATGTTGTAAAAAGTAGCAACAATGTAGTATTTTGACTAAGAGTACCTACTATTTGTGTCTCTACAGAGAGACGTTTCTCTGTTATTTCTTCTATCTTTCTTTCTTCTTCCAAGCAATTTTCAATTGACTTGAACCTTGATGGGGTTATACCTTGGTCCAGTATGCCCATATACCTTTCTTATCTTCTTGATTTGGGCCTTTTTAATGATTTTATGGGGTCAAAGATCATACAACCCAAAAGAAATGCATATTTTTTACTTCTGTGTGGTTATGTTTACAGCAATCAGGATGAAAACTGGCATAAATATAAATATTCATGTGCCTAACACAAAAAAACATAATTTTAGGTTTTTTAACTATTCATGTGTATGTCGACCAACTTAAATTGGATTTGGTACAAAGACATCTCATTGCAGGTCCCAAGCAGTGATACAAACAGTTTTCTGGTGTCAAAATTGGCCATGTTGGGATCACGTGGCAGAAACATGTTGCATTCTCCCATGAGCATTGGCCTCTAATTTTATCCTGTAAGGGTAACAATAATGTAGTTTTACTAAAAGCACCAACTGTTTTGTTATTCTGAAGGAGTAACAGTAATATAGTTTTATTAAGAGTTCCTACTATTTTTATATTCTGTAAGAGTAATGGAAATGTAAGCTTTTATTGGAGTATAAATGTATTTTTTGGTATATATAAATAACTTGTATTTTTAAGCAATGGGAGAATGCAGGTTACAACGAAAGATTCAAGCTGCCTCCTAAAAATGAATTTATACCATCAAATTTTGATCTAGTTCCAAGGCAACCAGAGGTGAGAGATTTTTGTTTTTCTGTTGCAGTAGGGACTTAACTTTCTGTAATGCATTGTTTGGATATACCTGTCATATGGTTTGTTTTATTGTATTGCAAAAACTATGTAAAACTTGAGATAAACTTTCTATAGGAAAATATTTTTATTTATTTGATATTTTTATGATTTTGTAGCTTTGAAAAGTGAAAACAAATTCATTATGGATGGTTTTTATGTCTTCCTACATTTTATAAAGTTTCTAATGTTTTTAGCTAAATCTAGGTTGGATCTTTCTTTTGATTAAAAAAATACTGCATATAGTTTCACTGTGTTTTTGATTATTATTTTACAATAAAAGTAACTTTTTTACCATACCAAATTTATAAGCAAGCAGTCTTTTTTTTAAAATGTTAATCAGAAAGTTTCACTTAATAATATGTGTAATGAATTTTAAACTTACTTTATATTCATTTATATATACAGAGTGATTATGAAGAAAAGTTTCACAGTTTGGTGCATCATATCTCACGAATGTCATGGTATACGAAAGTGGAATTATACAGGGATGTTAAGGGTATCATGCAGATGCAAATGTCACAGTTGTCATGTGTTACCACCATGGGCATCAATGTAGTGTCTTTCATATATTTCTCATTGAAATCGATAGGCCTGTTGATTGTAGCTGGCTTAACCAACATGAAAATGACAAGTGTGAAGAGAAGTGAACTAGAATTGCGATATTGAGGCAGCTCTCAAGGAATACTGTAGAGTGTATAACATCCACAGCAGGCTTGTTTCAGTGTTGTTGTAAGTTCATAAACAAATTTGAGGAGATGCACTTGTGATAAGCCACGTATAGGCAAACCATCGACATCTATTGAAACTATTGCCGAGGTCAGCCGGGCCATAGCTGAACAAGCCAGTACAAGTGCATATGGATGCAGCAACATGTGTTACATTGCCCAATGTCTGGATTTTTCAATTTCAACTCCTCTTAAGGCTGCATCTTGTTTAGTAACCAAATGAAATAGATTTAACTTAAGATTTTGATTTTGCTTTGCAGTTTTAGGCCTACCCATTTTTTATGGAGTAAGGAAGCACATTTCATCTTTTTTTTTGAAGTATCAAAATGAGCAGTTGCATTATCTGACTAGAAACTCGTGCTCATTCACATGTAGTATTTGTTTCACACCATCATGCTAAGGTGGCAGTGTGGTGTGGTTTCACAGCTGACTTTTTTATTGGTCCATACTTTGTTTTGAAGAACCGTCAACACGTGTACTGCAAACCTACACAGTCAGTGCTACATGGTACCATGCAATGTTCACAACCAATGTGATTCCCATGGTGCAGCAATGAAATATGATAGACACTATGGTTTTCATGCAGTATTGTGCATTTCCACATATTGGTAATTACCAGGTGAAATACATCTTTCAGAAACAATTTCAGGAAAAGATCATTTCACATTAATTTCCTTGTTAATGGCCACATTGTTCACCGGACCTGACACCAGCTGATTTTGGGTTGTGGGAGTACCTGTAGTCACATATGTACCATGTGAAGCTTCACACAATTCTAGATCCCAAAGATGCTATTGCCCAGAAAGTGGCCAGCATGCTAGATGAGATGCTCATTATTGCCGTAATGGCCATTGTTACAGATACTATGCATTTTGGATGCTGGAAGAGCACATCTTGAACTATTGCTGTAAATGCTCAGGCATGTTGTAGAGGCATCAATGATGACAAGTGTGGCATTTGCATCCACATTAGGTCGTTAACACCCTTGGATAATCTTACCTTCTTACACCATACCATTGGTGAAATATGATGTGCTAAACTCAAATATTTCTTTATAATTACCAAATATTTTTACATTCTTTTTCAATAATTTTCTTTGTCCATTTGAGTAGTCACTTAGGCAATTACATCACACCATGACAACCAAATTTAAGAAACAGTCATTTGCTAAAATTTATAAAACTATTTTGACTTTCCTTCTAGGGGCTATCAGTACTGTATTATCCTCAGAAAAAATTCAGGAAATTCAAAAGCTGTAATGCTTTTGTTGAGAGCTTCTTTAAATCAACCCAAAATCAACTTTAGTGTTATTGTTTTTTTGTTTTATGTATAAAATGTCCTTCAGTAGCTCATAAAACTAAAAATTTGGAATTGATACAATATGGTGGGCACAGCCCAGATAACCCATGGTGCCTAGCAAAAAAAAATGATGTATAAGATTAAATAAATTTCATCTTAGAAGTGATTTGTTTTTTAAGTGTGTGGTTAAAGGAGAACAAGTTTATTTTCTGTATGAATAGTTTCAAATCAGTGGTGCTCAGTGCAATATGGACTCTTCTGGTTGACGTATAGTTAGGATAATAAGCATTGCATACATGTTACTGATGTTTTCTTAAATAGAGTATTATGAACCTTCTAGTATAAAAATTATTACAGTAAGTTAGTGTAGCTATATGTGAAAATGTTTGCATTACATTTGAAAAGTTCCCCTGCGGTAAGTCTTTACAATGCTAAAATCTGTGGTTCGATTCTCTTCAGTGGACACAGCAGATAGCTTGATGTGGCTTTGCTATAAGAAAAAACACATATTTGAAAAGTTGTTACCTAATGCATTTGGAGTAGTATAGAAATATAGCATACTAATTCATTGCTATTCCATTGTTTCATTTAGTTAACACACCACCAAAAGTAAGGTTTTTTTTCTATGCCATGACATTTAGTGAAGTGTTTCAGTGTAAAAGATGATTCATATCTTACATTGTAAGCTTACGAAATTTACTTTCATAATTCCTTTATTAAATGTGTCACCTTATTATTGGACAATATTGACATTTAGTTCTTTTACAGTTTATGAAGCTCCCTCAAATGATTAAGGTAAGTTTGTTACTCTTCTTTTTCAAACTGTCTTTTGTAAGATAATTTTCACATTAAGGTAAATTTGTTGGTCTTACTTTTCACAGTCTTTTTTAAGGTAATTTTCACATTTAATGGAACATTTGTACAATAATCTCTTGGTGTTTTAATTCTATTAACATTAAAATTTTTTATTTTTATGTAGGGATATCAAATGCCAAGTTGTGGGTAAAAAAGGAAAAGAAAACATAGTAGTAGTGTAAATTTGTTTGTTTGTATGAGGTGGTAAAGTATCTTTAATCCTCATGCTATTCACTAAGATATTAAACAACTTCCAGATTGCTGGTAGGATACTTTAATTAGTATGGGCACCAAGTCATGACTTTAGATGACTCTGTATTTTATATAAACCCATTTATTTTCAGGCACAAAGTTATGGTAATATTCTTTTGAGTGTTAAGATAATCAGAACTGAAACAATTTTTCTGAGATTTCTCTTAATTGAGTTTGAAGTATTGCTTGAAGATATGCTGTTGATCGGAGATACAAGATCAATTTCTCTTCGAACTGTGAACCACATATTACAAGATGTGTTGTGAAAAAAAACTCCCAATTCTTGTAACTTGAAAGTAGTTTCAAAACTTTCTAGATCATTAGGGTAGGAGAGAAGCTTGATCTTTATTAAGAAGGTTAACTTCAGCTTTGGAGAATGTTTTGGAAGAGAGTTTAGTGATATTAGAAGTGATTCCAAAGTGTAATTGCTTGAATAAAGAAATAAGCCAGTTGGCTGGATCAGGAATAGAATATTTTTTATGAGTTTGTTCCATTTCCCATTCATTAACAGTTTATATTAAAAATGTTAGTTTGGGTTTGTGTGTCTCTACAGTTTACGTATTGTCAGTATATACGTGACATAACTTTTTTTTTTCGTTTTTCCTATGTTATGAACAAGTAGCATGTTTATAGAAAGTTTGTATGATTCATTACATAATAAACACCAATGGAATATACTCTAACAAGGAATGTCTAACGTAAGATTTTCAAGTAATTAGCAAAGGTGCCCATGCTGTGCATAGATTTAGTTACTTTTACTTGAAAGCTGTATGAAGATTAGTTGAATTTTTCAGTGAGTAATGTTCCAAAAACATGTTTTTCATTTTTTAAAGTAATTTATCGTGACATGTTTTTAATTTCCCAAAGAAATATATGTTGATTTCTAAAATTTGGCACTAAGGTATTATCTAAGGGACAATTAGAATGGCCACCAAACTAATAAAAATGAGAAAATGAATAAAGTAGGAGGCTTTAGGATACCCATGAAAGTTTCATGGTGATCAGAAAGTGGAAAATGTTCGTTTCAAACAGCCACAGAGAGTTTTTAGTTTAGAAATGAAACTTTCATTGTGTTTGTTTCAGAACACTCCAATGTTCCGGGTTTGGTTCAAGCAGGACAATGAATTCCTTCTTCCTAAAGCTAATCTTACTTTCAAGTTTAACAGGTAATAATTACTTGTGTAACTTCTGTTGTTTATATGTCCCATATCTAACAGCTGCATTTTTGTTTGAGAAACCATATTTTCAAGTTGATTATGATGTAAGCTACATTAATTGATTTAGAATTGTGGTTACAAAAAAGCTGCTGTTAAAATAATTAAGTCTTACTGTTTTTTCTAATGTAATCTAGTTGTGCTTGTTCTTGCATTCCCTATTTCCTGATAGATTACAAATGTAAAATGGTTGTTTTTAAAACAAAATAAATGTGTTTATTATTTCAAGATTGTATGAGTTATCAACAGCGTGAATATATTAAACACCATTCCAATACATACATACCTCTTCTCCCACTTATAACTATTACTCAACTGCCAGGGTTTCTTCCTTTGCCCATCTAAGCATTGGATCTGATTTTTCTTGCTTGCTCCAGTCTTTTATACCCCACTTAATTGCCCTTGACGATATTTGTCTCATGACACTCTCCACCTACATCAGTGCACCCTCTATCCTGGTACTGTATATAAGCACCTTATTCAGATGTACAACCAGTGATCATCCTTCATCTTCAGTTCACTAATATTGTTTCCTTTCAGTCCAGTAGCTTCTTTGGATCCTCTTCATGAAAACACAACGTATTTGTTTGTGCAGCTTTTCAAGGATGCTTTGAATGAATACACTTATGCAGCTCACTTGGCAGGTCTTATGTATGGGCTTCTCAACACTAAGTACGGCATGAATGTGAGTTCTCTTTTCACTTTTAAACTTGTATTTATCACTCAGTGAGTATTAATTTTAGAATTATATCAGTGATACGTATGAAGTGATATGTAGTTTGCTTCTGTTTTCTTTTAGAAACTTTGAGAAGAGGAATTTGTTAGTGTTATTTAAGGCTTACTGACTTTTATTTTATTTCTGTGTTTAGAGTTGACCACAAAATTTCATGGTAATGAAAAAACTTGCTCACTGATCCTGTAGGAGCTGTTGACTGTTTGTAGTAACTGTAATGAAATATCGTCTTCAGATACCATAAACAAATCATTTTAAAACTTTATTCTTCATAGGTTCCAATAATGTAATCTTTTATAGATATATTATTTACATAAAGCTTTCTTATCAGGCCAGTCAGGAAACCTTTACATTGTTGTGTAATGTACTGAAGTAAATACAGACAGTTCATGTGGTTCATTAAAATACCACATCAGCAATGTTCTTTCTAACTCTTAACTTTTATCTTAAAATGAGTGTGTATAGATTATTTGACACATTACCTTAAGTCTGGGTTGCTACTGAAATATGCTTTTATTTATCGGAGTAAATAGAGTTTAGTATTGTTCTTGCAGTTTAGCGAACTATAACATAAAAGTGTTTATGTAGATATCTTTGTTGTATATGTTGTGTGTGAATTTTTTTTTACCACTTAAATCACAATGTTGTTAGTATAATTCAGGTACACATATATATATGTTGCAGCACTGGATATCTGTCTTCTTAAAATTGTCCATGTCATAATACTTTCTGATATGTATGGTTGAAGGTTTCAGTCAATCATCCTCAGTTCAATATCTGATTTTCAAAACTAAAATTGACATTTTACCATCTTGAAGATTTATTTATGTTATGTATAAAAGTGTAAACTGTAGAACTGACTGATTAATTTCATAAAGATAGTCAACTGGTGTTTTAGATTATTACTGTTTTATTTTATTCTAACTATTCAGTGTTCAAAATTATGATTGAATTGATTGGTGTCACAAAAATAATAAACCAAGTGAAATTAGTGTCTCTGATTATAACTTTTTCAGTTATTCCAGCCAATAAAAATATGTCAGTATGATTTTTAGTTATTATTTTTGATTAACTGAACTTTGTTCAGCTTAGTTTATTACTGGCACAAAGTTTGAAAAGAATCAACTAATTGGGTTTCTGATTATTAGTTTTCTTTTATTATTATTCCAATTAACCAAATCATTGAAATATTGTCATTATGTTTGTATGTTGTTAAGCACAAAGCTACACAGTGGGCTGTTTGTGCTCCCCACCACAGGTGTTGAAATCAGATTTTCTGCATAAATGTTTTTAGTCATCTTATGTAAGAATAATTGACTAGTTGAATATAATCAGTTAATGAGTCCAATGATTAATGAGTTAGCAAATTCCACTACTCTCCCAGCTCTACAAACATGGCATGTTTCCACTATAGATGATTATATTATCTCTTTGTACCAGAGAAATTAAAGTCCATTTGAACATAATGTTGGTAATTGTCTACATTGGTTCTCATGCTATATATTCTTTCACCTAGCTCTATATTCACGGGTACAGTGATAAACAACACATCCTATTGAAGAAGATCATGGAAAAGTTGACAGATTTTAAGGTTGATCCAAAACGATTTGAGATTCTGAAAGAAACGGTTAGTAAGAAAAGCTTACACCATTTGATTGTAAATAAACTTAGTCTCTTAGTTATCACACTTACAATTTTTAGTCCATTATGGAACTAAAATAAAAACTATGTGATAAAATTTATAATTTTGGTTGCTATGGAGCCAGCTAAGCTGATCTTGTCTTCCTGTAGTGTGTTTTACATCTTATATAGGTTTTGCTTTAAGATGTGTGTTTGTATTTTTTATTATACGCTCAAGAATGAACGTAATACAGTTACTTTTTTTTTTTTTTATTTTAACTCTTTTCAGACCTGAAACTCCCTCCTAGTGTACACTCACAGCCTAATTTAGAATTTAATTCTAAAATATAATTCTAATACTATTTCAACAGTTTTGTCCTAAAACATTTTGTAGAATTAATATTCTAGTATGATTTAATGCTCATTTTGTTTATTTCATGAATGTCCCTCTGTGGGACACCAATAAATCTATGGGCTTACAATGCTAAAATCCAGGGTTCAATTCCCCTCAGTGGACACAGAAGATAGCCCATTGTGGTAAATATAACCACATAGGATCCACAAACATGCATTTTTGGGTTGTTTGACCTTTGACTCCATAAAATCCTTCAAAAGGCCTAAATCAAAAAATTAAAAAGGATTATTAATTAGACCAAGATGTATAATCCTACAAAGTTTCAAATCACTCTGCGGAGAAATGAAGGAATGGTGGTCAGTTGAAAGGTGTTTGGAAGAAGAAGAAGAAACAATAGAAAAACAGTGGAGACATAATAAGTATATTAATTAAGATCAAACAAGTTGAACTGATTGGATATATAAAATTAAACTCTCTGATATATACACACACACAAGTCTAAACCTATATGAGCACTCAGTGGAGCACGTATCCTCGTCACGCAGCATTGATCATATTCAACCCACAAAGAATATGAAAATGTGTCTGTATGTCCGTCATTATCAATGGACAAGGACCATTTTCAGCAGGTCAATGTGAAATAATATTCTATATATACATGTCCACCAAGTTTCATCAAGATTTGATCATTTTTGACTGAGTTATAGAGTAAAGCAGTCCCCATGTTAAAAGATTTTTATTTTCGTGACCTTGACCCTCTGAAAACTATTTACGTTTAAGTTGGGTCATAGTCCAAATATTTACCAACTTTAATCCAAATCCATAAAGCCATTTTTGAGAAATCTTGCTGACAAACACACGGAGGTGAAAACAACCTCCATCACCTAAACATTTTTTTTTTCTTTCATTTTTTTAAAACAGTGTTGTTTCACAACAAACTTTCAAGTTTTTACAAATACTAAATCAAGTTTCATGCTATTTGGTTAAGAGTTTCACTGTGACAACATAAAAGATCAGTGGGGCTAATTTCAATGTATATTCTTTTGTGTAAGATATTCCACAATAAAAACAGCTGTGAGTGAATAACTGGAATTGTATTTTATGAACGTCAAGTCACACAACGTTTGCTCTCCAAAACAAGATGGAACACTCTGTGTGGTACAATCTTAATAAATGAATTTTCGTTTATCAATACCATCTAGTAGAAGATTAGAATAATTTAGTAGTTTCTGTGGTCATTTTAGTATATTAATTGAGTGGTATTTAGTTTTGAAATGAGTTTGATTCCACAATAAATTGCTTTCAACAAAAAGTGAAATAGATAAAGGTTATACCTATCTCTTAACATTTCTTGTAATTTTATATATTCTAGTATGTTCGAGGTTTAAAAAACTTTTCTGCAGAACCATCCTACAGACATGCTACCTACTACACCTCAGTGCTGTTATATGAGAAATCCTGGAATAAAGAAGAACTCTTAGAAGCATGTGATGGTACTTTTAATAATAATTTATCATTTTTCCTGGCAACTTCTTATAGTTCACTGGTATTTAAAACATTTTCTAGTCGTTTATAAGATATTAGTTTGTTGGACATTATTTTTACATGTTATGCTGTACAACAGTTACCAAATTAGTTCGTTTGGTCATCATTGTTACATGTTATGCAGTAGAACAGTTACCAAAGTAGTTAATTTGATGGTCATTACTGTTTCATGTGATGCAGTAGAACAGTTACCATTTGTATGTTGACTTATTACATTATTGGATTTTTATTTTTCATAAATTTCACCAATGTTGGAATGTGTAGAAAGTTAATCAAATTTATTTTTTTAAGTTCAGTCATAATAACTTTAATCCATGGTATACAGAATATAGTAATGCTGCTGTTTTCACATTCTTATGCAGATTTGACACCACAAAAAGTTGAAGAACAAATTCGTCATATACTTTCTCGTGTTCATGTTGAAGCACTCATGTACGGAAACTTGACCAAAGAGGTAGGTTTACTAGTGCTGTGTCTGATATGTATTTTATCCAAAATATATGTGCATTTCTATAAAAGGTTTAGTAATGCGTGACAATTAAAACATGATTATCCCAAATAAAGTTTTATAGCCTTAAGAGTAAACTGTCTGCAGACCCAACAACATTTCTTCTGGTAGGACAGTGGTAAGTCTTTGGATTTACAATGCTAAAATTAGGGGTTTGATTCCCCTCGGTGGACACAACAGATAACCCGATATACACATACACCCAACAATGTTGATCTCAGGCCTCCGTTTGTATATTTGTAAATTGTAAAATTTATCACATCAAAAGATTTGGAATAATTTGGGCCATACTTTTGGTAATAGAAATCATATTAGCGGTCTTACTTATTTTAGTAATTATGATGATGAATGTAAACATTTTTTTAATATAAATGCTGAAGAATTTAAAGCTTTAAAAATGTAAGTAAAAACAAGTATCATCATCTCAAAATTTGATAAGTGTAATAGTGTTGTAATTTTGAATAAAGATGACTACATGAAGATATTGTTTGTGATAGTACTAAGGTTGTGAAGTTGAAACATGACCCTACTGATAAGAGGGATGGTGGGTTGTGGAGGTTTGATGGTGTCGAAGGTTGGAACTTATAACCATGCCTTGGCTAGTTTAATTGTGTCTAACGTTGGAACTTATAACCATGCCTTGGCTAGTTTAATGGTGTCTATTGTTGGAACTTATAACCATGTCTCAGTTGGTTTGATGGTGTCAAGGTTGGAAGTTATAACCATGCCTTGGCTGGTTTGAATGGTGTCTAAGGTTGGAAGTTATAACCATGCCTTGGCTAGTTTAATTGTGTCTAACGTTGGAACTTATAACCATGCCTTGGCTAGTTTAATGGTGTCTATTGTTGGAACTTATAACCATGTCTCAGTTGGTTTGATGGTGTCTAAGGTTGGAACTTATAACCATGCCTTGGCTGGTTTGATGATGTCTAACGTTGAAACTTATAACCATGTCTTGGCTGGTTTGATGGTGGAATCTTTAAAAGCATTTACTACAAAAATATAATAAATATACCACTCAAAGAGACAATGCAACTGAGTTTTGTTATTGAGTCTCTGTATACAAATATACCACTGAAAGCAAGGTTATACTTGAGTCTCTGTGTACAAATATACCACTGAAAGCAAGGTTATACTGGCTCTATGAAAGGAAACTAAGAACACTCAAACTTCAGATTACCCACCATATCTAGTAAAGTTGAACATGTCCTAGGAAACAGTGGCATAGCCACCAAATCTAATTTGTTAAGATCTTAACTATGATCAATGATAAAGGAAATCTCTGTGTAAAAATAGTTTTTTGATTTACAAACTGAAGCCTGAGATCAGTGTTGTTGGGTCAGCAGGCATGTTACTTTTATAATTATTTCACAGTGATGTACACCAAGCTAATTACATATGACTGGGATTAGAGCCAGGAACATTGTTAAAAGTTATGGTACTTATTTGCTTTGTTTTTTTATCTGTTGTGTATTGATTTATTAGTTAAATGTTTCAAGCTGGCTTCTGTACAGAATTGTCTTTATTGATATTATTATTGTTACATTATTGCTCTTGTTATGTTCAATCATTTTAGTTCTTATCTGGGCTGGGTGTGGCTCACTTGTTCATGCCCAGACCATATCTCATTGTTGCATAAATATGGTCCATACTTTGAGGTCAAATGTGCATTATGAACGATGGTCAAAATCCCATCATTTGGTCAGGCTAAAGATGAACATATGTACTGTTGACTGGCTGCGTTCCTTTTAGTCGATCAACTCAAAATTAGTAATAGCTACATACTGATATTTGTTGTAGCTTTGCACAACTATTCTTTTAAAAACAACTAGTTTACATTTATATATTTAATTATGTTAAATCAGAATTTAAAGCTTATGTTAAATCAGAATTTCTTAATAATTTATATTTTATTATTGTTTGAATCAGTTATTAGAGAATTTCGATCCTGGTATGTCCTGTGGCTGCCATTTTATTCCTATTGCAATAAATAAAATAAAGCAATGAAGTGTAAGAATTTTGTTTAAGAAATATCTGACATATAATTATTTAAATAAAATTTTTTGCTAGTATTGTGTATGATATTTGAATGTTAAACAATTTCTCATGCAAATTTATAGTGGAAGACTGATAACAAAGTTAACTTTTTATTTTTATGTGACTGACATTCTATTAGTTTAGATGTATTGTTTGAAGAAAACAACAACAACAACAACAACTAGAAACCAAGTTAGTGTAGTAAATAACATATGTTTTATTGGAATAACTTATGTTTATGTTACAACAACTAGAAACCAAGTTAGTGTAGTAAATAACATATATTTTATTGGAATAACTTGTGTTTATGATACAACAACAACAACAACTAGAAACCAAGTTAGTGTAGTAAATAACATATGTTTTATTGGAATAACTTATGTTTATGTTACAACAACAACTAGAAACCAAGTTAGTGTAGTAAATATTGTATGTTTTATTGGAATAACTTATGTTTATGTTACAACAACTAGAAACCAAGTTGGTGTAGTAAATAATGTATGTCTTTATTGGAATAACTTATGTTTATGTTACAACAACTAGAAACCAAGTTAGTTTAGTAAATAACATATGTTTTATTGGAATAACTTGTGTTTATGTTACAACAACAACAACAACTAGAAACCAAGTTAGTGTAGTAAATATTGTATGTTTTATTGAAATAACTTATGTTTATGTTACGACAACTAGAAACCAAGTTAGTGTAGTAAATATTGTATGTTTTATTGAAATAACTTATGTTTTTATATGCAATAAATTATTCTAAAATGTTAAAATATAAGTATATAAAGTACACTTACAACAAAATAGGAATTCTTTTATGAAAGATGCCAAAACTTTTACTGTTGTTTTTACTGCACAAAATGGGATGAAACACTATTTGTAAATACTGTCGGTGTGTTTTTGTGGTTAAAGCACAAAAACAGTGTCTTTTTAAATGATAACACTATGGAATTTATTTATAATATTGTTTCTCTGCCATTGTTCATGTTTTGTTTCTTTCTTTAATTGTAGTGTCCTTCTAAGTTATGGTTTTAGTTTTGTTCTTTTACATATAAACTTCATGTTTTTTAAAGCATGCCTTGGAGATGACTGATATAATTGAGGACAAAATTAAAGAAACTGTCGATTGGCGACCCCTTCTGGCCAGTCAGTTAGTTTTGAATCGACAGTATGAGCTTACAGATGGTAATATTAGTTATTAGAATTTTTCCTGCATATTGTGTTATTCACAGAAAATATAGCTTGACTATAAAATAATAATAATAAAAGTATATGATATGATGTACATCTTAAATGTGATATTCTGTTGTTTCAAATTGAATATCTTTTGATACAGTGATATATCCTGCTGTGTTTATTATACTATCATGTTACTCAAATGTATTAGAAATCAGGGTAATATGTTTTATGTGAGAACATTGTAGTTAGATAAAACTGTTTATTACTGTTACTTGTGATTAGAAGTTTACTGAAATTTGTGTTTTGTGTATATTGCTAATTTAATAATAAAGCATGCCTGGGATACAGTGGTGGAAACTAGGTTGGAGTTTGGTTTGGTCAGGCTAAATAAAGTTAAAGAAGATGGATAGTAAGAATTTTACATAGTTCAGTTTCAATAGAGATCTCTAGTTATACAGATATACTCTCTGTCTCCTTATGCTACTCATACAGTTTATTTAAATATAAACTGCTACAGAAATTATTTCACAAAAACATTGATTTTTAGAAAAATTCAGTCACTTTTATACTTTTGTGTAAAAACAATGTAGAGTTCTGAAGGGATGTAACTTGCAATCTTATTCAATAATTACAGGTAGTCACTTTATATTTGAGAAGGAGAACAACATTCATCGTAGTTCATCAATAGAAAACTACTACCAGTGTAGTTTACAAGAAACCCGCCAAAATATGCTACTTGAACTCCTCTGCCAGATTTTTGTGGAACCATGTTTTAATATTCTTAGGACACAAGAACAGTTAGGTATTCACTTGTTGAAGTAATGTATGAAAGTGTGTTTTATTAATAAACAGAGCAGTTGGACTCCTATTATTAAACTAATACTTGTAAGTATGGCTCTGTTTACTAATAAAACAGTTGGACTTCTGTTATTAAAGTAATGTTTGAAAGTGTGTTTTATTAGCAAACAGAGCAGTTGAACTTCTATTATTAAAGTAATGTTTGAAAGTGTGTTTTATTAGCAAACAGAGCAGTTGAACTTCTATTATTAAAGTAATGTTTGAAAGTGTGTTTTATTAGCAAACAGAGCAGTTGGACTTCTGTTATTAAAGTAATGTTTGAAAGTGTGGTTTATTAGCAAACAAAGCAGTTGAATGTTTAATTATTAAACTAATACTTATAAGTATGGTTGATTAGTAAACAGAGCAGTTGAATGTTTAATTATTAAACTAATACTTATAAGTATGGTTGATTAGTAAACAGAGCAGTTGAATGTTTAATTATTAAACTAATACTTGTAAGTACGGTTTATTAGTAAACAGAACAGTTGGACTTCTGTTGTTAAAGAATTTCATGATTTGCACTTTGGAGTCATGGGTGCACTGTAAAAATGATGGTCAAATCTCATTATTTGATTGGACAAAAGTAGCTCACAAATTTCAGATGGGTGCTAATGACTAACTTCCATCCTTTTAGTGTGTCAATTAAAAATTTCAAACTTAGGGATTCCTATACACGGATAGCCATTTTGTAACTTTTAACAGAATTGTGAAACAAACAAAAGATTTTGATGCTTGTTTAATTAAATAGGTACAATAAGATCCTTATTACTGTATTTTTTTAGGGTATATTGTTTTCAGTGGTGTAAGAAAATCTCCTAATGAACAAGGACTGAGAGTTCTGGTTCAGTCAGACAGAAGCCCATCCTATGTAGACTCTAGAGTTGAAGCATTTCTTGCTCATATGGAGGTATGACAATTGAACTAGTTTTCTAAGATACTTGAGTTGTCTCAGTGATTCAAACTCCTATGTTTTATAATAAAGAAATACCACACTTCATACTATAAAGATTTGTAAGATATACCACACTTCATACTATAAAGATTTGTAAGATATACCACACTTCATACTGTAAAGATTTGTAAGATATACCACACTTCATACTATAAAGATTTGTAAGATATACACACTTCATACTATAAAGATTTGTAAGATATACCACACTTCATATTATAAAGATTTGTAAGATATACCACACTTCATACTATAAAGATTTGTAAGATATACCACACTTCATACTATAAAGATTTGTAAGATATACCACACTTCATACTATAAAGATTTGTAAGATATACCACACTTCATACTATAAAGATTTGTAAGATATACCACACTTCATACTATAAAGATTTGTAAGATATACCACACTTCATACTATAAAGATTTGTAAGATATACCATGCTTCATACTGCTAAATACATTATAAAAACGAAAATCCATCGTTGTGTTGAAGCTTTCTTGTTGAAAATTTGAAATTTTTTTCTTTCGTATATTAAAATATACACATTGATATAGTTCTGGCACTTTCTTTTAGAGGGGGGGGGGATAGGGAATACAGCTTTCTGTGTTACTTTGAAGTGAGATATGTGTATTATAAATTTTGTACTTTTTATATATGTATGTAAACATTTTGTTCTTCAATGAATAACTGAATTTTTTCACCAATAATGATTAAAAACATTTAAAGAATCCTAATGTCTAATTAGTAACATTTTGAATTGTTAGCCGTGTTGTTCAAGTGGAAGGTTTATGAAGATAAAGGGAAATACTGTTAAAAGCTGCCTGTGTGATATACATATACAAAATATTTCATTATCCTGTGGTGTGTATTTATTATTTACAAACTGTTTTACTTTTTCTAAAGTTTTGATTTGGAACATGGTAAATTTGGTTAGGGTCATATGCTAATTCAATGCTGTAAGAAGATTTGGTTAGGGTCATATGCTAATTCAATGCTGTAAGAAGATTTGGTCAGGGTCATGTGCTAATTCAACCCTGTAAAATATTTGGTCAAGATCATGTGCTAATTCAACCCTGTATAAAGATATGGTCATGGTCTAATTCAGTCCTACAGAAACATTTGGTCAGGGTCATGTGCTAATTCAACCCTGTATAAAGATCTGGTCAAGGAGGCTATCTACTGGACATCAGTATTAAGATATTTGTTGTTGATATTTCATGAAAAGAAAAACATGATACTAGGTTTTTTATTCCTTGTTCTGTCTCTTTCTTTTAAGCTCCGTTTTGGAAGAATCAAACTTTATTGGTATTTAATTAACACTGAAAAAATTTTGGGTACGATTTTATGACAAACTTGTGCATGACTAACAATTTTAAACCCCCTAGAGCTATCTTAGCCAAATGACTGAGGAAGAGTTCAAGGCCCATAAGGATTCTCTAGCTGCTCATCTTTTAGAACGACCTAAGAACATGTCCCAACAGTCTGACAGGTATTGGGCTGAAATTTCATCCCAGCAGTATAATTTTGACAGAGGTGAGATTGTTAGGCATGTAAATATCTGTAACATAAACGACTTGTGTCTGTATATATCACCTTGTTTATGTATAACACAAATTTTTCAACTTCCCTACCTCTGATCACTAAGAAATTTTAAGGGGTTCTTGGATATCCCCCAGTTGTCATAATATGAACACTACAATTTAAGAATAGCTCTTAGGTTTGAACATAAGGTCCTGTTTTCACTTTGAAACTAACTACTGTCATGTTTCACATACAAATATACCGGTGTTATAACTATGCACAACTCAACATACAATTATTATGAGAGCATCTCCAGTACTTCAATTTTATTGTAACCGTTTAATCACATTTCTAGGAGCATTGTTTACAAAGAACAGCTTAAGTTTGGATCAAGTAAGATACAAACTATTTCTCTTTATTCATATTCTAGGCAAGGTACCAACATCAGATGTGACATGTATTTCATATGGACAATCAAATGGTGCCATTTGCTAACACTAAATCAGTAGCAAGGGAAAAAATTAAATGGATGTGGAATGTGTACAAATAAGAAAATTCATAAAATAACAAGGTTTCAGAATCCCGAGTTGTATTAGAATACTTAAGTGGAGAACATTGCAGTTTAATCATATGTCAACAGGATTGGTCCAGAATTTTTAATAAAGTATTTCTACTAAAGATTTGTTTGTGCATTCCTGAAGCCTGTACTATATATATCTTGGTGCAAGGTGATTTTAAAGTTAATAAATACTTCTGTTAATCTTTTAGTTTCATATTTCATTTGTATAACCTCTAGAACCTTTCTTGTGAATATCAAAAGTTTTTTTCTAAAAGTTTATATTTTATCTGTTATTTTCCTATACAATACCTCAGCTTTGTACGCAGAGTAGTTATGTTATTCACACATCTAGAAATGAGGTTTGCTTGCCAATAACATTGAGCTAACTCTCACCTAAAATTCACTTGAACTGCACTAGTGCATGATGAGATCATGCGACGATAGCCCTCCACCAATAGGAGGGTGACACAAACTCCATACACGGTGACTAACCTTAATCACTTGCAATCAAAATAATGTATTTTTCCTTGGCATTGTCTCTAATAGACATGAATGAGACTGTTTTGTAATCTTGGTTCAATTTATCGAGATTTGTAATTGTCACGAAACTTACCTTTCATTTTAAATTAGCTTTTCATGAATTCTCAAATGATGCTGTCTTCTACGGTGCCCTATGAGAGTAAAGATGTTACAAACACAGGACCTATTTTTACTATGGCTGGGCCTCCTCCTGTCATCCCTGTGGCCAAAGTTTTACCACTTCAGTCCCAGAATGACCAGGGTGATGACATATTTAACCAGCTCTTCCCTCTATCAAGATTTACTTTGTGTATTGCCTTACTGGTCAAGGACAATCCTTAACCTTCCAATTTATTTTTGTATATGATTTCCCAGGTATGCTCATTTCTTTCTTATTCACCTGTGTGTGTTTTAACTCTTCTTCTTCTTTACTCCATGGCACCATTGTTGCATCCTCTGTCCTGGCTTAGAGCCATTCTTTCTTCCCCTTTCTTCATTTCCAGTCATTGGAATCTTTTTTACCTGCTTGAGGGTGCAGACCCCTTGTATTCTATTTTTCTCTCTCTATTACCCAATTTTTGGACTTGCATATTTTTCTTACTACACTTGTACGTTGCCTCTCATCATTCCACCTAATGTCTGAGATACGTCATCATGTTCCAGAGGGGTTTCATGATGAGGTTTATTCCCTCTTTAACTCTCTTGCCATCAGGTTGGTGAAAATGACAGGGTTTGTGGTTAATTTTGTAAGCATTATAGTTTCCACACTCTAACTTTTAATGTAGTAGCTGTATGTGTTTCTTCACAAAATTGGCAGAATTTCAATAAACAATAAAAGTCTTTTGTACACAAAAAATTGGATTTTTTTTAATGAAATATTTTTAACTAAAGATTTCTCCATGAATATATTGATTCTTTTTTTTTACTACTCCAAGTGCAAAGTAACTTTCATGTTAAGATTAAAAATACTTTTCTTATCCTCAAAACTCTCAAATTTCACTTGCATAATCTCTAAACCTCCTAAATATATTTTAGACATTTTCTTTCAGTAAAACTTTATATTTTATATGTTTTTTTTCTCTACCCTAACTCTATACAAGGTTGGTCAATTAGACTGACCTCAACCACCAAAAAAAATTTCAAAATAAATCTAAATTTCCATTTGTTTTCTTTCTAGAATGACTTCAAGTTATAACATTAAAATACATTTGTTTTCCTAAATAGCTTTAAACTCATAACAGTATACATTTATTTATACTTAAAGTTGATTGTTTTATTGCAGTTTGAACCATGTCTAACTAATATTTGTGCTACATAAGTTGTAAATCACGTGGCAAATGTGCAGCTCATGTTACAGTATCAAATTACTTAATGCACAGACTACTTGGGAGCATACCTCGTGAAAAATTATTATTATTATTTATTTTACCTAATCGAACCTAAAAGGTTGCCAGTTTTTACATTTACCTATTCCCTCAAAGTTGGTTTCTGGTCGTTCTGTGATTACAAATGGAGAATTTCTTTTTTCTTGAGTAGTCTTTTTCACTCAGACTGTGGATTATCAAGGTCTATGTATCAGATGCTTTTCTACATATCATGATTGCTCCTTCCTCCTGTAGTTTTCTGTGTTTCATTCATTGCAGGTGACTCTTCCAATTTAATTCTCTTCTTTTCGACATAATATCAGCTCTGTAGGTCTTCATTTGAGTCCTGAAGACACTAGCTCACCACATTCACGGTCAGGGGCTGAGATTCCATCTCTACATGGATGATTGGCTTCTGCCTAGCCCACATCTCCTTTCTTCTGCAAGAGGCTCCTCAGCTGGGATGGTTTGTCAAGCTCTCCACATCCTTTCTCATGCTTACACAGTGTTTAATACATCTGGACATGTTTTCAACTCTCATCTCAGTAAACTCAGCCTTCTCCTCTATGCCTGGGAGCAATTGACTATCTGGTTGCCACAATTTGTGCTTCAAGTTTTCATTCTGCATGGGAAATTCTTTCATTTTTGGGGTTGCTGCCTTCAATGGAACCACTAATTATATTGTGGTGCACATATATGCACTCCTCCAGTGGACTTTGTGTGAGTGGTGGAACCTTTCATGGTATCCATTATCTTTAATAGTCAACCTCTCTTCTCCTATTCTCGAGGACTTGCCTTAATGGCTCGACTGTGACAATACCATGGTGGGCATCCTCTTACTGCCCCTCCCATCCAGATATCTATCTCTTCACAGATGCTTCCCTCTTAGGTTATAGCACATCTCCAATAACAATATGACTTCTCACTTATAGGCATGGGAAGAGTATTATTTCCACATCAACATGCTCAAACTCCATATAGTTTGTTGGGCACATTCCCACTTCTTACCTCACCTGAGTGACCAGTTGGTCATGACCTACTCTGATAATTCCACAGTCGTTTCTTATATCCCCTGTCCATGAGCACACTTTCCAGGATTCTTTGCTTTCAGGCTTTAGACCTCCTCTTCTGGGCTTATTCCCATCAAGTTCGTTTTATCACTTGTCACATTCCTGGGGCTCTGAACTTGGTGAGATCACATCTCTTGACTGGACCACATTCTGCTCACATAGTCTTTCATTGGACATACTCTTGGTTAGGCACACCCCTCATAGATGCCTTTGCCACACCTGTAAACTTCAAACTTCTTCTATTCTGGTCCCAATTCCTCATCCTTTGGATCTGGCCGTCAATGTTTTTTTTTTATATGCCTATTTTCTTCTTCTCCCATGGCTTCTCACCGTGATACGCAACACTCCTTGTCGTGTCATGTTGGTAGCATCTCTTTGGCCAGTTCAACCCTGGTTTCCTTTGCTTGGCATCCAGAATCTCCTCCCTCTGCCCTGTGTCCCTTCACTGTTGCTTAACTGCACACATTTCCTTTTTCCTCCAGGGATAATGTCCCTTTGTCTTCACATGTGAGATTTATCCCGTCCATCACCCTCAGGGCTAGACTCTCTGATTGTGTAGCCTGCTTCCTATCCTATTCCTATCCTTTGTCCACTTTATCTGTCTAACAACAGAAATGGCTGGTTTTTTGTTTTTGGTTCATCCATCACTCCATTTTTCTTGCCAGAGGTGTCCTTGTGGTGTACATTATTACTCAATTGGTCAATCCAGATCGTACTATTCCTTGGGCTATCAAGAAAGTGACAACTCATGCTTGTTGGCATTTATACATAGAGCTGTGCAATCACCCATTGCACTATCTCCAGTAAGAAATCTTACTTATTGCCTGGGGATTCAGGCACTTCTCTAGGTCTTCCCATTATGGATTCTCCACCATCCTCTTCAAGTTGAGCATGGGAGATCCTTGCCACTTACCATTTACTAGCCACTGACGTAGTGGTACTGTCAGTGTAGTACAGGTCACCCCTCAAACCGTTGATGTCCCTCCTTCTGCAGCCTCAGTCTGTTCAATTAAGTAGGGGTGAGGACACTCCATAAGGCCTAATCATGACTTAACTGCACAATACATATTGGCTCATCAACCAATTGTTTGCAATTTCTCGGATAATCATGTTCCCATTCTTCCCATTCCTGCAACTCTCTGGGCTCATTTGCCTCTCTTTTCTTTCCATCGAGTGTCACAATCCATGGACTTTGCACCACCCCTTCCACCAATACATCATGATATTCTAGCTATTCTGTGTGTAGAGGTAAAGTATCATATTGGAAGTTAACATTTTCTGAATCAGAAATTTATTTCTGATAGATACATCTGTACACCTTATCACCCACCCTTCCCACTTCCGGTGTTCTTACCTCATCAAAGAATATTACATTATCTCAAGTGCAAGTGATTAAGGGTAGTTACTGAGCATGGCAGTTGCATCACCTTTCTGGTGGTGGAGTTAATTTCACAGGATGATGTCGTCATGTTGTGTTACTAACATTACATTTGGTATTCCTCTAAATAGTATCTTTGTGCTACTAACATTATCCTCATTATTCCTCTGTATAACATCTTTGTGTTGTGTTACTAACATTACCTTCCATATTCCTCTGAATCACAACATCACCTTCCTTACTCTATTGAATAACATCTTTGTGTTGTGTTATTAACATAACCTTCCTTATTCTATTGAATAACCTCTTTGTGTTGTGCTGCTAACATTACTTTCCTTATTCTATTGAATGACATCTTTGTGTTGTGCTGCTAACATTACCTTCCTTATTCTATTGAATGACATCTTTGTGTTGTGCTGCTAACATTACTTTCCTTATTCTATTGAATAACCTCTTTGTGTTGTGCTGCTAACATTACTTTCCTTATTCTATTGAATGACATCTTTGTGTTGTGCTGCTAACATTACCTTCCTTATTCTAGTTATTACTCCACCAACATTCTTTGTCCTCCACTGTTACTAACATCAACTTCCTTATTCTGTTGAATCACAACTTTGTGTTGTGTTCCTAACATCAACTTCCTTATTCTATTGAATCACAACTTTGTGTTGTGTTACTAATATCAACTTCCTTATTCTATTGAATCACAACTTTGTGTTGTGTTCCTAACATCAACTTCCTTATTCTATTGAATCACAACTTTGTGTTGTGTTACTAACATCAACTTCCTTATTCTATTGAATCACAACTTTGTGTTGTGTTACTAACATCAACTTCCTTATTCTATTGAATAACATCTTTGTGTTGTGTTACTAATATCAACTTTCTTAAACTAAAATGGAATGAGTATTTCATTTGTTATCAACCTTACAACTAACCTTACTCTATAATCAATATTTATTCAAAGAAAAAAAACGTTAATTTTTATAGTTTAGTAAAAAGCAGATGAAGTTCTAATTATTAATAGTAAACTTGTCATGAGGTTTATGATATTTTTGTATAATAACTTTTGATTTTGAATATTTCTGATGTATTTAATAAGTCATATACGAAGTTAAAGAAACTAGATGAAATAAGAATTTATAAGAGTTCACTTTATAATCTAAAAGATGTTTTCTTCCAGAAAATGTTGAAGTGGCTTTCATGAGGACATTGACCCGAGAAAACATCTTCAACTTTTTTAAGGTTTGGTAAAATCAAATATTCATTTATAGTGTTTGAAATGTGATGGTTATACATTATTTTAAGTTGAAGTATTCAGTACATATTGATTGAAAAGTCTGGACATTGTATACAAATACAGAGAATGTCAACATGGCTACTTTTGTGACACCTTCCTCGATGGAAGTGGTTTCAAGAGTTCTCAGTAAGTCCAAGAGGCTAACATTTTTTTCTTGTTTTTTTTTAACTATGTGACATACAAATTAAAGTAACACTCCCATGTTCGAATTCTTCTCAGAAGGATTCAGATTTGATACTTCTGATTCTTTTATATTCCACAGTTGTCAAAATAGTTCAATTCTGGAATATTCCACAGCTGTCAGAATGGTTCAACTGCTTGATACATGTGATTCTTGGATAGTCTATAGTTGGATGGCCTTAGAGATTGATTGATTACTACAACAAGATCCCTTTCCTTCATAACACTGTTAAGGTTATTCCCTTCCAAGTTATACTTATAATTCAAATTATGAGAACCCATATGCATTATCTTGCATTTATTATAATTAAAACCCATCTGCCATTTATTTTCCCAACTCACTAAATGATCTAAATCCTTTTGTAAAGCAGCAGCATCCTCTTCACAGCTAGCAACACCCAAGACCTTAATATCATCTGCAAATTTAAATAATTTATTGGCCCGACATGGCCAGGTGGTTAGGGCGCTCGACTCGCAATCTGCGGGTCGTGGGTTCGAATCCCCGTCACACCAAACATGCTCGCCCTTTCAGCTGTGGGGGCATTATAAAGTGACGGTCAATCCCACTATTCGTTGGTAAAAGAGTAGCCCAAGAGTTGGCGGTGGGTGGTGATGACTAGCTGCCTTCCCTCTAGTCTTGCTAAATTAGGGACAGCTAGCGCAGATAGCCCTCGTGTAGCTTTGCACGAAATTCAAAAACAAACAAGTAATTTATTGACCATTCCTCCATCTATGTAATTGATGTAAATCAAAAAGAGCAAAGGTCCTTAGACTGAGCCCTGAGGTACTCCACTTGTGACATTAATCCAGTTTGACTGAACTCCATTTGTAACAACCATCTGCTTTTTTCCATCCAGCCACTCCTCTATCCAATTTGTTAACTTATCCCCCACACCTATTGGATAATTTTTTTTACAAACCTTTTATGTGACACCTTGTCAAATTATTTTTGAAAATCCATATACAACAGATTTACACTGTTACCCTCATCTACATAAGCAGTAACCTTTTTAAAGGATGTCAAAAGATTTGTAAGGCAAGATTTTCCGTTAGTGAAACCATGTTGACTATCCAATAAAATTCTGAACTTTGTTAAATGTCTTTGGAAAGCATCTTTTTTCAGACTTTCCAAAACTGATGTAAGACTAATGGGTTTATAATTACTGGGACAATTTTTATCACCTCTCTTGAAAAGAGGAATTACATTAGCTAACTTCCAATCCTCTTTTACCTGCCCACTATTCAAGTACTGACAAAAATATTAGTAAGTGGCTCACATATACAATCTTTAATCTCCTTCAAACCTTTGGGAATATATATTATCTGGCCCAGGAGACTTATTGGTTTTTAAACTTCCCAGTTTTTTTCTTAACTAGATAAGAATTAATGCAGTCATCTTGTTTCCATTTATCAACTGTTCAAGATATACTATTTAAATCTTCATTAGTAAAAACCGTAGAAAAAGCAAAATTTAATAACCCAGCCATCTCGTAATCATCAGATACTGGCCTTCCTTTATCATCCCTCAAGGGCCTTACCCCCCATCCTAACCTATTGTTTACCCTCAATGTATTTAAAGAAATCCTTACTGTTAATTTCTACATTTTCAGCCAATCTTTTCTCATACATCCTTTCTGATGTCCTAATTTCCTGTTTCACTAACTTTCTTGATCTTTTATAATCTTCTCAATCTCCAGTCATACCAATTTAAATTTCTTAAATTTATGATGCTTTTCTTTAATTTTATCTCTTAAACTCTTTGTGAGCCAACCTGGTTTTTTACTTGCAGCTACCCTTTTCTTTCTATAAGTAATATGTTTACCTTGAATATTTAAGAATTTATATTCAAAAATTTTCAACATCTGATGAATAATTCAGCTGCTCAATTCACAACAGATAATTCTTGTCACATCCCTTCAAAATTTTATTTTTTGAAATTTGTAACCAAAATATCATTATTCCTTATCTCCATATGCAGCAAAACATTGAACCTAATAGAGCAATGACCACTTGCACCCAGGTGTTTCCCAATTTCCACCCTCTCAATCATTTCTGTATTTGAAGTTGACAATAAATCTAAAATAGCATTATTTCTAGTTGTTCCTTGACTAATTGGTGA
>NW_013671246.1:44314-45600 GCF_000517525.1 Limulus polyphemus
TGTAGAGTTTCTCACTAATTTCATCAGTATCATTTGGTGGACTGTAACAGATTCTCACCAAAAGCCTTTTCCCTTTACATCCACTATAGAAACCCAAATTGATTCAATCTCTTTGCTATTATCTTTGATATCCTCAACTTCAACAGGATGTAACTCACATTTTACATATAAAGCCACTCCTCCGGACTCTTTAATACTCTATCCCTATTAAATAGCCTATAACTCGGTATTTCAAAGAAAGTTCTGTCATTAAAATCATCTACATTTAACCATGTTTCAGTTATTCCCATTATATTAAAATCCTCTGTTCCTACCAGTGCTCTAAAATCATCAATTTTATTTCTTATAGTTCTAGCATTACAACAGTAACAATTAAACCTATCCTTATAACTACATCTATACTCATTTCCTATACTACACATTTCTCTGCCTTTTATTATTTTTGCTTTTAGTTTTTTCTGGTGCTCACCATTGTCTAATCCTATTTTAAAACTTTCCTTACAGCTGAGTTAACAGCCCTAGCAAACAAACCAGCCCCTACCCTATTTAAATGTAAACTATCCATTCCATTATAATGTTGGTCAAATCAATCAAACCCATACACAGATACAGTAGTGAAAATAACAGATAAAATACAAAGTTTGATAATTATCTGGAGGTTATAAAATTTTCCATGTGAAATTTGACAATTTTCTGACACATAAAATTATTTTAATCCTAAAATCAAAAGTCAATATTCTAAAAGAAAAATTGCACGAGCAAATCATTACTTAAAGAATCTGATATTCTGTGTAATGTATGCTGAAAATCTGCAAAGTTTTGTTAATATATGCTTCCCGTATTAAAAGCTATAGTATGAAAACTATAACAAGCACAAAATGGTTATGAGGTCGGTCCCTGGGATTGAGCCTCTTGTGAGAGAGTTTAGCGACAACTTTTTTAGACTACATCTAACTATAGTATAATTTTACTTTTCAGACAAATCTGAATCAGTTGTGAGAGAGTTTAGCGACAACTTATCTAGACTACATCTAACTATAGTATAATTTCACTTTTCAGACAAATCTGAATCAGTATATTCAAATATCTAAATTCAGTTCTTTGGGTGTACAGTTAAGGCTTAATCACATTTTGATGTGTAGAAGATTACTGTGTCCACTTAATTCATAATTACCAACACTTATAAAGGAATCTGTTTAATAACATCAAAGAACTCGCAAACTTTTTTTTCAACTGTAGGATTTTCCGGTGTTATATATGACATGATAATATCTTCGAGCTTCAGT
>NW_013671246.1:46559-61983 GCF_000517525.1 Limulus polyphemus
ATATACCAAACTACCCTATATCTATTAATGTCCCGACAATTCCAGAAGGTTCGAGAGAAGGAGTGGCGTGATACTAGTCACGTGACCTCGCTGATGCAACAATATGAAGTATAATGAGAAGAAAACAATTAACTAAGCTTAATATCTAAATGTGTTTTATCTAAAAAAATGTTCATAAGTCTGACTAAACTATCTCTTTTAAAAATTACAATTGGGTAGTTCAGTGCTGTGAATTCTTAGCTTGTATTTTTCCATGAAAAATAGAGATACAGATTTAGCAAGTAAATGAAAATACTGTTAGTTATATTTTACTTGTGATATTACAGCTATCAGTGAACATTGGGTTTGATAACAAGGGAACTAGCCAAACATTGGAAAACTGGACTATGGGGTGAAGTTTAGTTGAAAATACTCCATCTGCCTCAGTTGAGATAGGGAATTAATTAGGTAAAGAAACCAGTACAATAGTCAGCTGATTCATTGCAACATGTTGATCAACACTGATCCTGCAACTTTTATTGTTCAACCTGGGTAATTAAAGATGAAAGCTGCCTCCAGAGATGAAAAAAAGAAGAAAATGAACTAATGTAAATACAAGTGGTCATAAAGCTTCTGAAAGAGGGAAGTTGGCATCTTTGTTGGAATCTTCTTTAAACATCATAATATGTGGATATTTAACATTTGGTAAGAGAGTATATTGGAACTAGATTTCTTGCAGAAGCAAGGATGTCAGGTTATACAAGCTTGAAGTAGTTTCACACTGTATGACCAATAAATCCCTGTGCACTACATGATTACAACACCAAATGTTAAACTTCCAGTGACAACAAAGGGGAGAGTTATTATAACACTCAGTAGTTATATGCTTATAACTGGACTAGCCAAGAACAGCTTTAGATATACTGATTAGGGCATGGTAGAACCAAACACTACAGCTTGTTCTTGGGAATATTATTTAGAAGAACTTGTGGATCTGAAAAATAAAGATATCATCATTAGAGCCATGAATACAACAAACCATAAAATTTGAGTTAATTCTGGATGGAGCATTACAAAATGTGAGGTTGCATAAGTAATACTTCCACCAAAGAACATTATCCTAGAAACAAGAGGTCAAAAGTTAAATGTTCGCACAAGGGGAATGTACCACCTCTTCTACAACTGTTCGATCCCACAGATTACATGACTTGTTTGGAATACCAAAATACCTTCTTCAATGGACCTCACGACTTAGGAAATCATCTGACCAACTGATATATATTGGGGTTGCCTCTCCAGTTCAATCTTATGAGATATTTTATTTGGCTATCCTGTTACAAAACAGGCTGAAAATTTCTGAGAAATGGAAGTCACGAAGGAATGACAGCTGAGTAACAGTCCTTGCACATCACCTATTGTACTGGATGAAAAATGAAGTCATAGAGAAGGATGCTTTACAACTGCCAAGAATTGACTCAACTTTGAATTCCTTATTTTGGATGAAATACTGGATCTCAAGATTGGATATTGGCAACTTTGTAGCAATTTGTTGTATTACCATTTAAGCTATGTAAAGTATCTGTTATATTTGAACAATTAATTAAGTGTGTTCTCTCTCATCTACACTGGTATGTCTACTTGAATGACATTATCACACGTGTAAAGACCTTCACTGATACTTGAGATGGGCTAAGAAAATAACCTGATTGGTTGAAGAAAGAGGAAATTGCAAATTGTTTCATGAACAGGGAGTATCTACAGATCGAGAAAGAATGAATCTGTCCAGAATTGGCCAACACCACAGAATTTTCTGGCACAGCTTGACCTCTGTACAGACTACTACAAAACACAAAACGTTTTTGTGGACTGCTGATTGTGAACAATGAAGAACTGACTGCTACTCCTATGTTAACATACCCAGCTCTTCAAGACCCACTCATAAGACACAGATTCTAGTGATTTTGTAGTAGGAGCAATGTTATCGCTAGTACAGCATGGGAAACAGCATGTGATCACTGACTACAGAAATACAATGTTGTAAAACTTGGAAAGAACAATTGAAGAAGGGTTTAAGCCTTGCATCATTTCCTTTACAATCTAGACATTTCTATAAATTTATATTGTTGCTTAGCTGAAAGGAAATTTATAGTAACATGCTGTTCATGGCCTTAATTTCATGAGTTTTCTCCAAACAATTCAAACCATACCATTTCATACGTGAGAAGTTTGTTAGCCAGTAAATGAGTAATCAGTGCATGATTTAGTCATTTTTGTCTGTTACTGTCAGTCAGTTTGTTCAGTGCTGTGAACATAAAGTGTTTCAGTGAAGAAATAGAGAGGAATATAAAATTAGCAATAAGTAGAATTTCTGTTAGATGCAGTTTACTTATGAAGTTAGGCTTATTAGAGAATGTTGGTTATGATAATCTTGGAGCTTGAAGTTTAAGAAGTGAAATGTACCTTGTTATCATCAGTAAAGTGGATTTTTTCCTTATTCGTATTTTACATAGTCCACAAAAACACACCCAACAGCATAAACCATTACCACAATAGTGAAGTTTTCTGTACAGTGTTGTAGTTATTGTATGAAGTATATTTTATAATCCTAAAATAGACTAGTAGAAGTGAACACTGTATTACTGTATCATAATAATAGGTAGATAACTGAAATCAATCAACTTGAGGCTATGACTTATTTAGGCTACAAAAGGTTGTTTGGCAGGATTTAATCACATGTCAATGTACAAAAATTTATTTTGTCCATTTGATAAATAATGATACAACAAAGGCTAAATGTGCTTGTTTAGCATATTTACTTTCATTGTTGAACCTGATATGATTAATTAAACAGGTTTATAAAAGAGAAGCAGCATTTTCATCCACTCATAAAGGATGCTGTAAGATGGCTTGAGAAATGACAAATCTTAAATTTTGTTCTGTGATAGAGGTTTTTATAGTATCTAAAAACGTCTTAAGAAATACTTGTACAAGTTAAATAAGTATATATGGGTGTGTATGTGTAGGTAAAATATATTAAAAAATTTTACCCAAATTTTAACATTACTCTGATTCTATAAATAACTTATTGACATTTTCTTTGGATTATGGTTAACAATTTATAGGGAAAAAAAAGTTATTAAAATTTTGATGGAATAATTTTATGTAGAAATGCAGAAACAAGATTATATTAAACTTACGTGGACAACTGAAGGAGAAGGAAGGAAGCCATCAGGAACTACACACGGTGGTTGTTCTACAGGAGCTTCAGATCCAGCTCCACCTTCAGCTGTTGATATAATGTGAACAGAGAGTTTCTTGCGACTTGGTGAGTTGTAAGCTACTATCTTTCTTTTCTACAATATGTTTAATGACAGTCCTGGTTGCTGTCTTTAGTAGCCTTTATCTCTCTTCTCAGGTATAATGACAGTTCCTGATTGCTGTCATTCTTGGTCTTTATCTCTCTTCTCAGATATAATGATAGTTCCTGATTGCTGTCTCTCTTGTTTTTTATCTCTCTTCTCTGATATAATGATATTTCCAGATTGTTCTCTGTATTGGTCTTTATCTTTCTCCTCAGATATAATGACAGTTCCTGATTGTTCTCTGTATTGGTCTTTATCTCTCTTCTTAGATTTAATGACAGCTCCTGATTGCTGTCTCTCTTGGTCTTTATCTCTCTTCTTAGATTTAATGATAGTTCCTGATTACTGTCTTTCTTGGTCTTTATATCTTGTCTCAGATTTAATGATAGTTCCTGATTGCTGTCTCTCTTGGTCTTTATATCTTGTCTCAGATTTAATGATAGTTCCTGATTGCTGTCTCTCTTGGTCTTTATCTCTCTTCTTAGATTTAATGACAGCTCCTGATTGCTGTCTCTCTTGGTCTTTATCTCTCTTCTTATATTTAATGACAGCTCCTGATTGCTGTCTCTCTTGGTCTTTATCTTTCTTCTCAGATTTAATGACAGTTCCTGATTACTGTCTGTATTGATCTTTATCTGTCCTATGATGTTTCATTATAGATTATTATTACTCTATACCCCATCCTCTAGTAACAGTTGTTATACTATTGTTTTTCTCCACCTTTTTCGGGTTGGTCTGATCATATTTCCTAAAAAATTATTATTTCTTAAGAAAATACGTAATATCTAGGATGATTTTCTTATTACATTCTCTACAGTTTATCCTTGTACAGTCTAAAAAATGTATTGAAAAATTGTCATAAGGTAGGACAATTTATGGTTGTTGGTCTTAACGTCAGTTTTATCAACTTTAGAGAAATTTAAAGAATGAAAAAAATTTTTTCCATGAAACATCAGCTCAGATTCTGCCTTTATATTTTAATTCTGTAGGAAACTCACTGTCTCTAACATTGATGTAGCTTTGTATAGTATTATCAGTATATCTGCTTTACACATAAAAATTATTTTCTTTGTTTACATTGGCATTTATTTGTTTTTTGTATTGTAGTTTCACTTGGTACATATATGCAACCTCAGCTAGATTGAGATAATGTAACTCGTATTAGATGCCATTCAGAATTTGTGGTATTGTAAAATGGATTTTATATCAGTGTATAACTATACTGCTGTGTAATTAGGGAAATACTTACAGCTTTCTTATACCACATGGACATACTTGAAACTTGAGAACAACTTGTTTTCTTATTTCAGCCTGAAACTAGGATTGAAAACATCACAACCTTCAAGACTGGACTAGCACTGTATCCACTTGTGAAACCTTACATTAACATCCAGCCTCCATGTCACTCTACAGCAAAATCAAAGTTGTAGTTTTAACATTGTCTATTGGGATGCTCAGGTGGCTTATTGATAGGAATAATTACACACAGTTTGCCACTTCTATTATATTATGATTATATATTTGCATTTAATGATATGGTGTATAGAGGTTTCCATTCTTCAAACGGTTTTTTAGCGTCCTTTTAGTCTGCCATGAAAGCTGCAGGTTGTGAGACTGGATTTCAATTAATATATATTTCTTGACATGCATAATTGTCAACGTGTAATCAAAGTCCACTTTTGTAAAAGTTTAATGTAATGGAAGTAAAACATTTTGCAGATGTCAAAGTTTATGTTTAGGCTTAAACTTCTCCTCATAATTTTTTAAATGGTTTAAGTAAATTCTTTTGGATAATTTTTAGTTAGATCTTAAACATTTATATGATACACACAGCCTGTTGTGGTCATACAGAACTGCTAAATACACACAGCCTGTTGTGGTCATACAGAACTACTAAATACACACAGCCTGTTGTGGTCATACAGAACTACTAAATACACACAGCCTGTTGTGGTCATACAGAACTACTAAATACACACAGCCTGTTGTGGTCATACAGAACTACTAAATACACACAGCCTGTTGTGGTCATACAGAACTACTAAATACACACAGCCTGTTGTGGTCATACAGAACTACTAAATACACACAGCCTGTTGTGGTCATACAGAACTGCTAAATACACACAGCCTGTTGTGGCCATACAGAATTACTAAATACACACAGCCTGTTGTGGTCATACAGAACTGCTAAATACACACAGCCTGTTGTGGTCATACAGTACTACTAAATACACACAGCCTGTTCTGGTCATACAGAACTACCAAATACACTACTACAACTACAGTGTTGTTTTTTGTATTAATATTGAAAATACTTGAACTGCTTCTCACAACAAAGACTTGTGCAGTTTTGATGTATAATTTTTAAAAACTTGCTGAGTTTCACTGACCATCATTTACTGCTGGTAGTTTTGTGGTAATAAAAACGAGTTTGAATGTTTCACATGATGATGATTGTCAGTTAACTCATGGAATTAACATCTTGCTTAAAGATGTGAGAATTTTTCTTTCATATCAAAAGCTTTAAAGATAACTTTAACTAACTTCATTCTGAAAAGTTTAAAAAAACAACAGTTTTTTGATATGATAAACCAAATTCATAAAACTCGTTTTATGATAGATGAAATAATTTGCTTGTAGCAGAAAACAGAAATATATTCACGGAATATTTATAAATGGTGTTTTCATATCCAGTCCACTTAATCCTAGTGTTCGTGAATTGTATTGCTTTAATCTCTGTTGACGATCTGGGAAACATGTTTATATGTGATTAGCTTAATTATAACATCTGTATCAATTAAACTAATTAAAAATTTTATTTAAAGTTTGAAGTTATTGTGTATTGTAATTTTCTACCTTGCCAACCTTGTATTAATTTTATTTCAATAGTTTGTTTAAAAAAAACTGCTTTATATAGATTTGACTGTCAAATAAAGTCGTTAATTGGAAAATGTTTTGGAGGTCAAACTGTTTTTTTTTTTTTTAGGGGAGGTTAAACTTATTCTTTCTCTAGAACTTGTATTTCTTACTTTGTAATTAATATTAATTTCTGAACAGCACAAGCTATTTACATTTCTGTTGTAAACACCTGTCACATTTTTCTAATATTCCTGATATTCATGAACAGCTGGTTTACATTTTGGCAAGTTATGAGTTTTTTAAAGATTACCTGTATTTAAAGTTGAAGCATATTAAACCACACAATGGTTTGGCATTTTCAGGTTTTGTTAAGGTGAAAAATTAAATTAACTTGTGCAACACGAGTTTTAGTCTGTCACTCTTCTGTATGGAGTCTCTGAGAAATTAAGAGATATTTTGTGTATTTCCCCCTGGTGGGAAATTTTTGGTTTTGCAATGTTACAATCAGGGGTTCAATTCTCTTCGGTGGACACTGATGTGGCTTTCCTTTAACAAAACAAACACACTGTTATTTTATAGCTGTTGTTGGAACTTGTATGTTTTCATGTCAAAATTAGTCACAGAAATAATGCAAATAGCCCTCATAGTGGATCTTGTAAAAATTGATCTATGGCAGAAGTAAAATTTTGTGATTTAATTCAGATTAATAAATTTTTGTATTGACAGATAACAAACAATTTATTGAATGTGTTTCCTTCTCAGAGACCCAATGTCTTTAATTATTGACATTTTGATATGAAGCTTACAATGAAATTAATGAAGAACAAAAAAAAACTTTAGTGATTCTGTATGTCATTATGGGATTTAGAGTTACTGGTAATATCCTTGGAAAGATAAAGAGTTCTGAGTTATATTTCACTTACTAGTACCATTAATTTATGGAGATTGGGAATTTATAATTTCCAAAATGGGGATATTCAGTGTTCTTAAAGGTATTATAAAACACAGGAATATAGATCAACTTTGGAGTACCAGGATCATTCAGAAAGAGATCTGCACTGTGTAACACGTGAGAATTTACAAAGGTAGGTGCTCTAATCCAAGTAACACGTGTCACATGTTGCACCAGTTGCTTCTTCAACATATTTGTTCAACTGTCACATACTTTGAGCAGTGGAAGAATGAAATGTGTATTCGTGTTATTAAACACTCGTCTATGTATACTAAATGGCTTATGGAAAGCAAACCCTGTTTAAGGCACGTTTGTATGACATATAGGGAGAAAAACTCTAACATAAAAATTGGGTTGTACATTGCTGTTGGTGGGTGTTGTCAGTGTATCACTTTTCTCGTATCCAATGAAAAACACAGAATACAAGTTTGTATCCATACACCACACTAAAAACCGTAATCAAGGCTGAATCCTCCAGTTGCAAATTTGGCCACCCATCGTTCTCTTCTGTCTGACTAGTGGGAGTGCTTATGTTAAAACTTGAGATTCAAGGATTCTCCAATGATCTGGAAGACGTATCTACATCTTTCAGAAATCTTCGTGGCCGAGTTGTTTGCCAGATCTTAAACAGGCTCTAGCTATCAGCAACACCATCTCGAGTTGCCTTAAACAGATTCTAGCTGTCAGCAACATCATCTCGAGTTGTTTATCAGATCTTAGACAGGTTCTAGCTGTCAGCAACACCATCTCGAGTTGTTTATCAGATCTTAAACAGGTTCTAGCTGTCAGCAACACCATCTCGAGTTGTTTATCAGATCTTAAACAGGTTCTAGCTGTCAGCAACACCATCTCGAGTTGTTTATCAGATCTTAAACATGTTCTAACTGTCAGCAACATCATCTCGAGTTGTTTATCAGATCTTAAACAGGCTCTAGCTGTCAGCAACATCATCTCGAGTGTGCTGGAAAATACTTTTGCACCTGGAGGCTCAGATTTAGACTTTGAATTTCAACAGTAACTAGGCGAAAGAAAAAAAATGGGATTTAGGGACAGGAACAGTATGACATAGTAAACATTACATATTGGGGGCTGAAAGCCCGGGCAAACATTCCAAATAATGCAGAAATTGTATCACAGTCATACATAATATGGCAGACAGTTTTCATACTGAAGCAGAAAGGACATTTATTGTTGTGATTGTAAATCTGTCTAATCTTGCTCTTACTGGGATGATTTCATGGGCTATCGTTCAGAAGAGATCGCATCTAGACCTTTCAAAATGCCTGGAATGTATCCCCTGCCCTAAACTTTATCTCATGTGACATATGGATAACTATTTGCAATATTGTTGTTTTTTTGGGGGGGTATTCTTTGCATATATGATTTGCAGTATTGCAATCTTACGTTTTAAGTATATGCTCTTCTGACCTACTAAGTATATTGCGAAATAGACACATGGATGACCTGAATCGGTTACAAAACGTGTGTATTAAACTTGTTTAGGTGGGTTTTTACGTCTGACATGTATCCAGAATCGATAAAAAAAAGTGAGTATCAACGTTGTTTAGGTGGGATTTTTACATCTGACGTATATCCAAAATCAGTTACAAAACGTGTATCAACGTTGTTTAGGTGGGATTTTACGTCTGACGTATATATCCAGAATCGATTACAAAACGTGTATCAACGTTGTTTAGGTGGGTTTTTACGTCTGACATGTATATCCAGAATCAGTTACAAAACGTGTAGCAACGTTGTTTAGGTGGGTTTTTACGTCTGACATGTATATCCAGAATCAGTTACAAAACGTGTAGCAACGATGTTTAGGTGGGTTTTTATGTCTGACGTATGTATCCAGAATCGGTTACAAAACGTGTATCAACGTTGTTTAGGTGGGTTTTTACGTCTGACATATCCGGGTCATCCCTTTCAGGAGGAAGACTAATTGTTTCTGTATTTAGTAGCTCGGCTTTTTCTGACCATACGAGTCTATATGGTTTTTAATAGACTTGATACTTTCTGAGAGGGTTGGCCTGTCGTGGTTAGGGCGTTCGACTCGCAATCTGCGGGTTCAAATCCCAGTCCCACTAAACATGCTCGCCTTTATTACTACATAGTGCAGGAAATTTCTAGATTCTACAGAGCTCTTGACTTTCATGAAATTTCTAGATATATCACATCATCGTCATGATTAGCTCCCTCTAGTAAACAAACATCTAAATTAAAATATTAAAAACATAGTCTACAACAAAAAAAGTATAACTACTTTTTATCGGATGCTAATCTGCTGTCATTTTTAGTAAAGTCCCGAGATGAAATATTTCTATGGTGGTGGTAGCGTGGATGTGTCTTCTTGATAGGGAGGCTGATTTGTTGTTGTTCTTAATCATCCGAGGTGTTCTCTATTACTAATTACCTACCTTACGTGAATACTGAAGATAAATGTGTCTATCACTTGGTTCATCACATGTCACTGGGTTATACCGATTCGCCCTTGTCCGTGATTACTGACGAGGGATAAAATTCCCTGAGCTATTATAACATATTATGATTGCTGTGTTGTAAACTTTTCTTTTCAGTTGGGTCTTTAAGCGGTTTTGGGTGTTATGAATTTTGAACATTGTTCTGTCTTTATGCTGTTTACGTATATTTTTTATGTTTCCAAAGATAATATGGCTGTAATTATTTTTTTTGGTTATTCTTGATGTTTATATTTATTTTCTTCATCAAGTGTTTCAGGTATCCATTGTCAATGAGGGCAGTGATATGTTCTTCTTTTCTCTTCTTGGTCTCTTAGATTTAGAAATGTTCATTGTCGAAGCTAGAATGTAGGTGTTTCCATGTTTTCGAGGAGGAAGACTTCGAGTTTTGAAAGGCTCTGAACTAGATCCACAGATTGAGATGGTGCAACTCGCGGCTAAGTGTCCTGTACCTTTATACCTGTCACACAGGAAGACTATGCCTGGGTAATTTATCATTACTTGCTAATCCAAAGGAAGTTTGGAAATGAATTTGACTTGTCGATTATAACAGTTAAAACCTCCATAATAATTTTGTTGGGGATTTGTTGTATAATCCCCTTAGATGTACCCACTTTATATGGAGCCTGTCGGAGAAAAATCGATTTAAACCTTGAAAGTAAGCTACATATGTATCTCCAATGAATTCATGATGTAAAGTACCCCCTGGAACCGAAAGTAATTCTAGTTCCAAATAACTGTCTTTGTTTGTTTTTTTAAAGGAACACATGGACCGGGTGTGCCTTAATGGTTAGCGTATGTGGTTAAATTGGATCTAGAAGAGGGGGAGACAGTCCTTAACTCACTAGGCCATTCTTAGAAAGCTTCAAAAACAACTATTTAGTACAATGTTTTATACTATACACTAGAGAATAAAAATGCAATCATCATCTTTGGCAACAAAAAGAGTTGAATGGCTTAGAAAGTAAAGGGTTTGCCATTTTCATCACTAGTAGATTCACCTAGTTGTGTATAGTTACCCACAATTCCAGTTTTTCCCAGTTAACACTAGTTTTCGAGTATAACCACATGTTATTCATTGTAGTTCTTCCACAACCTTTCAATTATCCTGTAACTGCTTCAGCTTCTCCTTGTTCCGTATAGTTAGGGGACTCTCCTTAGCGATTTTTTTTAGTTGAAGAAAGTGGTTAGCTTGCTTGGTCTATAAATCCGGGGGCTCATGACTCGCCACTAGTTGCCGCTTCGTTCTTTGGGGTCATGAATACGCTGAAAGACTGATAGTCATATCCCATTATTCGGTCAGAAAAGAATAGCCTAAGAGTTGATGGTTGTGTTGTTGACTAACTGCCTTCTCTCTAGCCTATCAATCACATAATAAAAATCACACATTAACATTGTTCCACACTTTTTTTTAATTTATCCATTTCGTATTCTAAATCAAAGGCATGACGAAATATCTAAGAGTACCCTAACTCCCTGCTCTTAGAACCTTATCACTCCTTTTCTTGGGTACGACCCACAGTTCAGAGGAGAGACAATACAGAAACTTGGGAGGATGTACATAAGCTCATGGGAATAGTTACTGAAATACCAAACTTAACTCAGGTGTTGATTAAAGCATATTTAAGATGAAACTTAACTCAGGTATTGATTAAAGCATGTTTAAGATGAAACTTAACTCAGGTATTGATTAAAGCATGTTTAAGATGAAACTTAACTCAGGTGTTGATTAAAGCATGTTTAAGATGAAACTTAACTCAGGTGGTGATTAAAGCAAGTTTAATATTAAACTTAACTCGGGTGGTGATTAAAGCAAGTTTGAAATTACCTGTCTTATGTTCACAAGGAATTAACTAAATTCAGAACTACTAAAGAATACACAAAATATATACCTTTGTTTGTCATTAAGCACAAAGCTACACAATGGGCTATCTGTGCTCTTCCCACCACGGGTATCGAAACCCGGATTCTAGCGTTGTAAGTCCGCAGACATACCGCTGTGCCACTGGGGGACAATACATATCTCTGAATATGCCTGAACTAATCCGTTGAGTTTATCGAGGCTTCCATCAACGAGAGTTGGTGTTTTAAATTAACTAATACTCATTGTTTAGCATTTTCCATTGACAACTAACGGTTTTCTTTGCTCTAATTTAAAGAAAATATCCTCATCCACTAGGGCAATTTGTCAGTTGCCAATAAATCCACAATTTCATATGTTTGATGTGGATAAGATAACTTGGCATACCTTTCTATATCTTCAGTAAGTTCAACTAAGGTCTCATCCTTACTCTGCTTCCAAACTTTGCTTTTAGAAACTTTTTTTCTGATGCGACACTCAAAATTCATTTGATAAGGTGACCACTAATTCCTAAGAGTTGTTACGGCTCTCTGGCGGAAGGTTGCTTTTAATGTTGTTCAGACTCGTGCAACAAAATGTATAGTTTGCTTTTCATTATTACAGTAGTGTAGCCAAGTATGAAATTTTGTGTGAGCTGAAAGCATACAAATATTTGGAGAGAAGTTAAAGGGAGCTAAAAAAGTGTTATATATATACAACCATCAAGTAGACTTCGATTAAGTGGGCAGGTCATGTCCACCCACTCCCACCTATGCCTACGCCACTACATTACTATATATATATATATATATACATATATAACTTCACTTTTCAAATGATTTAAAACTGTGCCTAACATTCCCTCCACTGTCCCAATACCTAATAATCTGTTGGTTTCTCGATCGGATGATGAGGTTTAATAGATCTGCTAAATCTTGTAACCAGAAGTTCCAATGTCATGCGTGTAGAAGAAGTAATAGCAGCATATGTAGACTGAAAGGGTTCTTCCATTTTGTTAACACAGAGTGAGAGTAATCTGACCCTTACACTTGCCAGTTTAGGTTTTGGACGTTTATCTCGGCATTAATGGTCTTTTCTTACTCTTGAAAGTTTAGGTTATGGATGTTTATCTCGGCATTAATGATCTTTCCTTACTCTTGACAGTTTAGGTTATGGATGTTTATCTCGGCATTAATTGATTAATGCCGAGACAAATATTCATAACCAAAACTGGCAGGTGTAAGGAAAGATCATTAATGCCGAAATAAACATCCATAACCTAAACAAGCAAGTGTAAGGAAAGAGGTCTTTCCTTACACTTGCCAGTTTAGGTTTTGGACGTTTATTTCGGCATTAATGGTCTTTCATTACACTTGCCAGTTTAGGTTTTGGACGTTTATTTCGGCATTAATGGTCTTTCCTTACACTTGCCAGTTTAGGTTTTGGACGTTTATTTCGGGATTAATGGTCTTTCCTGACACCTGCCTGTTTAGGTTTTGAACGTTTATCTCGGCATTGATGGTCCTTCGTACATCAAGGATTTTTTTGTGTTATAATCCTTGTGTACTTCATTTTCTACTTCACTGATTTTCTTTTGTACATTTCCTTGATCTTATCCTCGATGAAAATGGATTTTTGTATGTAATTATTCTGTAAATTTATTTCCTGTTCCTGTAATTTCTCTATTAAATTATTCCAGTCCCTTTCTTCTTGATCTTTTGTTTCATTTTATGTAATCTTTTTCTCCGTCTTCTTTCGATTTTTTATCTCAAAATTATTCTTTCCACCGTTTCATTACTTACAGTAAAGTTTAGATTTCGCTTCGAGCATGTATTACTATATCGAAGTTGAATCTGTATTTTATTTTTAACAAAATAATTTCGCTATTGATACAGGAATTCGTTTTGAGAGAGACGTGTTAGTGAGATCTTAACTTTAACCAGAAGGGTATGCTAGGTATGTAGATAAAACATTTATGTTGTTACTAGATAAGGGATTTAGTGTAAAATATTATATGAGCATGCTAATTCTTCTCATAAAAATGTAAATCTCGTATATGAAGTTGAAGGAAATACCCAAATATTTTTAGGCGTTGTGTTAGAAAATTTAATATTAAAATATAAATATGATACTACATTTTAGATCGAATCGCCCAAAACATTTACACTGATAAAAGGAATGATAAAAGTTTATTCAGAAAATAAAAATACTTAAAACAACTAGCGGAATCAAGAGCTTATAATAAAAATTTAATAAATACCTCATTATAGAACAGTAACAATAAAATTGTAAAGTAAAAAGAAAAATGGAATATAACTTTATAGTTTTTGCCATGTAATAACGAACTATTTGTGAAAATTGAAAATATATTAGATACATCTGTAAATACATGTTCATATTGATACATAGTTGCCAATATATATAAGGATCTGTTTGAGCGAGACATTTGAAAAAGTAAAATGCTGCGAGCGCCGAAGGGGACATGTACCCCAGAAAATTATTTATTCAATGAAGTAATCTGGTAGATTTTCTGGATCAATATTATGCTGAATTTCACTTGGATCTGACCCCGAACTAACCACAATTCATTATAGAAAGCTGTTTATTGGACCAAAACGTGAGACTTTTACTAATGCTCGTGAGCAGGGGAATAGGCCCAGGTATGTACAAAGTTCCATGTTAAAGCAACAAAGTTTATGTAGAGCAAACAAAATGGAATTTATAGTCGAGATTAGATTAGCACAAGTCATAAGAAATGAGGGGCGCCTGAAAAATCTGCATTTACAAAACACGTATTTGAAAGGAACCGTAAAATAACTTAGAATCAATCAAAAATTGCTGTCAATCTCAGAGTTAAAAATTTGTTCGTTGAATTCAATGCAAAGCTACTCGAGGGCTAACTAAATTTTGAAGTGATATATAACAGTGAAGAGAGCTAGGGTTAAAACAAATACATATTACAGAATTTAAAAATAATTAAAAACAAAAATACTTTCAATCAAGGAGCAGGTTCAGCGTTAAATTCCATATTTAAAAAAGAAACTTAAAGTGAGATAATTGATATTAAGTTTTTTAAAAAGGGAGAGGGAGGCAGGACTTAACATAATTTAAAGTAAGATAACTTATGTTTCAAATGAAAGTCAGGACTTAGTAGAATTAATATGAATTAGAATATCTATGCTGATATTGCTACAACAGCGGAAGTCACGTGACGCTGGTAACACGTCATGAGATTCTAGAAGGATCATGAAGGCCCGAGCGTTTTCTAGGCGCCCTCTATTTTAATATATAAGCCCAGCAAATAAAGCGGAGAGAAGAATTGACGGCATAGATAATTGCAGACAGGCAGAGATAGAGACGGATAATTGTGTTACGTCTTTGTTCTCGTTTGTTAATTTTCCGTAGAAATTCTTTCCGAGAAACTTCAGCCGATAAGTCCTTTCTTAAATAGAACTAGTTTATTCTTTCTCAATTCAAGTTTACAATACACTTAATTTCTACTGTCACTTTAACTTAACAACACGCTATAATTCACAACGATTCACGAACTTTACGTACAGTCACTACCGCTCACTTGACTCGACTATCCATCTCTATCTCTGCCTGTCTGCAATTCCAATTCCAATTAACTGTCTCGCTTTATCTGGCGCGCTTATATACAGGAATAAGAGGCGTCTGGCAAACACTCGAGCCTTCAGGAACCTTCGAGATACTCATTACGTGTTACCAGCGTCACGTGACTTCTGCTGTCGTAGCATTGCCCCTTCCTTAGTATTGTTCGTCCCGAACAATAGCCATTTAAGTTAAACCATTAGATGATTAACAATAACTTAATTAAATGTACAGAACTTACAAACACAAAATTAAAATTCAACAAAGTCTCTGAATTTTACTGGACGTACCTTCTTCCCTACTGGTCTCTGTCTCGTTGGCTTCTGCTTCATGTGAGA
>NW_013671247.1:0-11008 GCF_000517525.1 Limulus polyphemus
GTGTGTAGATTTGATTGGTCAATTTGTTAAAATCTGGTTCCCTGTGTGTATGGATATATTACTGTGGTGTGTAGGTTTGATTGGTCAATTTGTTAAAATCTGGTTCCCTGTGTGTATGGATATATTACTGTGGTGTGTAGGTTTGATTGGTCAGTTTGTTGAAGTCTGGTTCCCCTGTGTGTATGGATATATTACTGTGGTGTGTAGGTTTGATTAGTCAGTTTGTTGAAGTCTGGTTTCCCTGTGTGTTTGGATATATTAGTGTGGTGTATAGGTTTGATTGGTCAGTTTTTTAAAGTCTGATTTCCCTGTATGTATGGATATATCAGTGAAACGGGCAGAAGATTTAAATAAATAACGCAGTTTAATATGAATAATACAGTACTAGCTGTTGTATTTACTGTAAAATGAGATTTTAGCTTATGTATCTGACACATTTACTATACAAAAACATGCATCACGGGGAAAACTTTCTGTCACACTGAGAAAACACTCGCTAGTAGTCATGGCAATACCCTGGACACACACGCTGATAGGCTGTGTCAAGCGATAGGGGAGGGGCAGAGACGCCACAGTTCCGCGAAGTGGCATCATTGTGTGTGTATTGCTAGGGAACGGGTAACATCATAGTCGCACGAAGTAGCGCCAGAGGGCGTACTGCTAGGGGAGGGTGACACTATAGTTCCACAGCAGAGGGCGTGTTGTTAGGAGAGGGGAAGCACTGGCTTCCGAAGAACTACAAATGAGTAGCAGCTACGACTAATAGTGTAATGTTTGTCTCAACTCTCTGTGATTAACAAAGAATATGGAAATCCAATATTATATTGTATATACTTGAAAGAATATGAGGAGTAAAGTCACTGAAATATTCTCTTTCATCCGTTATAGCTGGTCACTAAGCAAGTGCCCCCCGGTGGCACAACGGTATTGTCTGCGGACTTACAGTGCTAGAAACCAGGTTTCGATATCCGTGGCGGGAAGAGCACAGATAGCCTACTGTATAGCTTTGTGCTTAATTACAAACAACAAGTAAGCTTAATAAACTTGACCTCCAGACAGTTACGTTTCAATAAAAACTGTAGTCATTTTAGTCTAATTCTAATTCACGGTGGGGGTTCAGTAGATTAATAAGAGGATATATAAATAATCTATGTTTCAAGTGAAGTAGTAACAATTTAGAGGAAAAAAAATGAACAAAATATTCAAATTACGTGCATATATTAAGATAAAACTTATCGGGAAATATAACAAACACGAGAATGATCATGGTCCCTGTTCGCTGCGCGATAGTAGCAAATTAAAAAAAGAAAACTCGTTTTAATTAAGCTCTCTTATTGGTATGTTGAGACAGTCAACCTTGATTGAAAGTCTGTTCTTCTCACGTTTATGAATTTGTTTTCTACCGCCATCTAGTGGTGAGTTAAGCATATCCTTTTGTCTCTCTTTTTCTTTTCTTATCAGTGGAGAAGTAAACAGGCAAGTGGACTGACCTAGTGACTAGCTTTACCCTGAGAAGCTTTGAAAATGTAATAATGACCCCATACTGAAGTGAACTATGAACTGTACTCGTATTATCAGTATCTATATATAAAAAGCACATAAAAAACCTGTATGTCTGTCTGTTTATCCATTATCTAATTACTCCTAGTTCACCGGGCCAATCTCAAACAAACCTTGTGGGATGATAGTTTGGAACAAGAAGCAATTTAAAGGTTCACAAACACACACGCCCTCCCACCGCCTCCCATTATTACTTTTATGAGCATTTATTATATTTGACGTAAGTTAACTACATTCATAGCTGGTGCGACGTCCTTACACAAAACAAAAAACTTTATTAAATTTTCTATAACATAAATACACAAAGAGTAGTGGAGGGCACACAAACCTCTTACATATCTCAGAGCACGCTAGCACTCTCTATGAAAGAATACAATGAAAAAAATGGCTGCCACTATTGCAATAATACATAATAAACTCGGCTGAAGTTTCTACTTCAACAGCCACCATAAGACTGATATGAAGAGCCATTTCTTGAGTTGTATCCACTTCCTACTTTGATCCGTGACCTTTCAACTTCGGCTCGTAAGACACTACTACGGCCAAAGACCATCTATTAATTAATCACTGTGAAACACTGTGAAAGGACATTAAGAGCAGGGGTTGAAAGTGGGTAACAGAAAGCACCAATACTGCCACTTCTTTGGCCTCTACCTCTTTCTACAAAGCCACCCTGACTATCGCACTGTGTGCACCATGTTTTAAGTATATACATGGTGAGTTATTGAAGCTTATACAAAACTTTGGATGATGTAATAATGAATAATACTGTAATAATATGTTATGTTACAAGAGTATTAAAAATTGTGAATTTTAAAATGAAGTAGGGATCCTGCTATAAAAAGTAATGAAACAACAATCACAAACTTATGAAATTTAATCCTCACTTTGGCCTACAGATAAGTGTATAAATCTGCCAAATTAGGGATTAAATTTTATAAATTTGTTATTGTAGTTTTAATTCTGGTTTCATTACTTTATATAGCACGATTCATACTTAATTTTAAAATTCATATTTTTTTAATAATCTTGTTTGTTTACTTTTTATGTTATACCTATATAAAGTATATACTTTACCTTTAGAAACTGTCTCGTGTCTATCCACTGATATGTATAAAAGATATTTAAGTACGTACATGATATGTTTGAAATTTATGTTATACTTGTATATATATACATATGGAATTTTATCAGAATATCAAAAGCGGATACCCACAGACCAGTCAAGTAAGATGGAGAAATATTGTAGCGATAGTCTGAGCCGTTTCGGCGCTAGCCCGCCGACGTGATCAGGTAGGTAGGTTGTAGACAAAATGTTCCTGTTTTAGAATTTTTTAAAGGTTAGTGACCTTTTTAACATATTATCAGTATATATACGCATAATATATCGTAACCACTACTTTGAATTGTCGGTTTTCGCTTTGGAATTTGACTAGGGTGGTTTTTTTGGTGCATGAATTATTTGGAATCCTTGTCGATCCCTATTATTAAGTACTACTGTACTTAAAATAAATAGAGTGAAAAATAGGATTTTTGTGTTATTTATCTTAGCATCCACCCTACATTTTTAAGTCAACAACCCGGACAAAGGATGGGTACCTCCGCTTGTAATTTATAAGACAACTTGCATGTAAGATCCTTTTTTAATCATAATGACGCTAAAAGAGATCATCATGTTACTAATCTTCTGTTTTTCTCAGCAATTTGTCAGACTTTTTTATTGCCTAACAAAATTTTTGTTTCCTGTGTAAAATAACTTGAAAACAAGAAGAAAATAATCTGGAATGTAAGTGTTGTTTGCGCTACCCATAATGTATGAACACAGAATTATCCTCCAACTTATAAAACATTACTTTCACTAAATTAGTGTAGTAACCACTTTGGCCAAATGTGAAAGGCTTTATACATAAAGCTTTACATGTGACATTTCTGCTTCGGTGCTTAGTAATTTCGCTAAGCAGGCCTAACCTTGTCTGGTGTTCCTGGGTTAATGGCCGAAAACACCACTAACAGCGAATAGTCAACTGATCAAAGTCAAAGACAGCTTTTGTAATTTTCCTGTTACTCGTAATTAATATCATTTTATTATTAATTGTTAGTGTAAGTTTTTAGTAAGTCTTCTGGTATAAGTTATTATATAATTCTACACAGAACAGTATTTTATGTAAACTTTGGTTGCTATGAAAGTCATTCACGTCTTTTAGCTAGACAACACTTGTTTCTATAGATTTACTGTATCTTCTTTTCTTTAAGGACTCGCACAAGTTCGAATAATGACGGAAGAAAAAACCTGATCCCACAGTAAGATTAGTAAGTCACGTTACATGACCCATCTTTAGTTGCTGACTACTGAAGAGAGTGCTCTATTCGGAATCAACAACTTGCTAAAGAAACACAATGCAGCAGCCAGTGACGATCTGCATAGCTTTAAAATAGCAAGGACTTGATCCAAAACTTCTAACTCATACAACAACAAACCCCGATGTTCAACAATAAGAAGTGGATTAGTTAACGTTTTGGATCAATTATTTGTTGTTGTATGAGTTAGTTACACGTGGCACTAACCCCGATGTTCAACAATAAGAAGTGTATTAGTCAACGTTTTGGATCAATTATTTGTTGTTGTATGAGTTAGTTACACGTGGCACTAACCCCGATGTTCAACAATAAGAAGTATTTTAGTAGAAATTAACGTTTTGGATCAATTCTTATTGCCATGTATAACTTACTCATTGTCGATATGAGCTTCAAGACAGAGACATTCGTCGGTTATATCGTTGTCCACTGATTGAAATGACGTCGAGCTACTACTGTGTCTTTTTTTATCAATGCTCATGATTAATGTGATTTAACTTCGTAATGGATGTGATAAGTCTTGCTCTTATTGGTAATAACAGTTTCAAAGGAATATATCTGAGTGACGAAGGAAGGACAGAAAATGACACAGTCAATGACTGTTTTCATACAACATATAACGTAAATACGCCAGTCATCGTCTTCATCGACCTTAGTCTGGCCGTGGTCGCTGTTTTGGGAAATTCGCTAGTCTTAGTTGTCGTGTATCGGTTTCGTTGGTTACGCACCATTACCAACATGTTCGTTGTAAGCCTAGCTGCTGCTGATCTCTTGGTTGGGATCAACGTGCCCTTCTACGTGCTCTTTTACTTTGACCTGCCCCTGGTGTGCAATAAGTACAGTTGTCTTTTTCGGTACTGGTTCGCAATCTACGCCTCGGGTTGTTCGATGCTTTGTCTTGTGGGAGTAGCCGTCGATCGGTACGTCGCCATTTTACATCCATTGTCGTATCATCGCATCATGAAGTCCCGCTGTGTCTCGGCTTATATAGCCGTCGTGTGGGTGTACATGGGGATCATCAGTTCGCTCCCCTTGCTTGGTATCGGAGAAACCTTCGACTCTACCAAAGAATGTGACTTGTACTATCTTCACTCGAGCACCTACGCTTTAACTGTTGTGGCATTCCACGTCCTTCTAACCCTAATTATCACGACCGTCCTGCATTGCATCATATTTCGGGAGGCTTGGAAACAGTCACGAGCTATGGCCGCTATAGAAGTGAACAGTCGCGTCCGCCAGGATGCGCGTACAACAATCACTATGGCGATGGTCCTCGGGGCTTGTTTATTGGGGTTTTTGCCTTATTTAATTATCATCAGTCTACCTTATATGGACGACACTTGCCAGGAGGTTCTGGGTTTTCTGAAGCGATATTTTGTGTGCTTGTATTTTGGAAAATCTGCAGTCAATCCCATTATATACGGGTGGAAAAACAGGGACTTTAGAGATGCCTTTAAAAAGCTACTTTGTAGCAAAAAATCTGCGGTAAGCCTTCCAAGATGAAAAAAAAAAAACTCTCGTCTCTGTTCAGAAGGATAATCTTCGGCCATTAGCATCAAAATATACTAGCATATGACTTGTATTTATTTATTAGTTTGGTTGGACTAGGTATAACGGTTTGCGATTATAATGAAAGCAAAACCCAGTTCTATTTATGAAACGATGTTCACATTCTGTTAATGTATTTCTCCTGTTAGAATTATAAATATGTAAATCTACTCCGTGCTAGTATTAGCTAAAGAAATTGTCACCCACAAACCGAATAGCTTTTGGATAATTCCATCAGTGTTTGGTAAGATAACATTTCTTGTTTCTGGTATCCATTGTATCTCCTGTCTTCTATTTTCTTGCCAAAATCTTTAACTCAAGATACTTCCTATTGTGATAGAAACATAACGATGTTCTTTATCATCAAACAAAACATTTCGCCTCATTTGAATGTATATATACTGTTTTCCTCACTCGCAATGTCCTGTAAACAATAAACTTTTCACGCAACTGGTTCGTTCTTAAAACAAAAAAGGTCCCCTGGTGCAACAGCGGTAAGTGTATAGACTTACAACGCTAAAATCAGGTGTTCGATTCTCCGCGGTAGACACAGTCCAATGTGGCTTTGTTCTAAAACAAACTCTAAGAAAGTGATTGATTATACTTGTCTGTATATCCTCACTAACATAGAGGTCGGAATGGGTGCCCCCAATAATTAAACTGGGGCATGAATATTTTTGGAACCCCAATATTTTGTTAACAAAGATGTTTAATTGTTTTTTTTCTATGCAGTCGGCTGATTTTGCCGAAATGAAAGAAGACTATGGTCCTTTGGCAAATTCTAAACCAGGGTTAAATCCAGACAACTTTTCCACTGTGGTGGTGGGAGGGGGGGAGGGGTGAATTTAAATTCAGATTCGACAAAATGAAACATACTGTACTTCAGGGGTGTATACCCCTGAATTCAACATTCTTACGTTGTTAGTACCTTCTTAAGTATCTGTATAATGTCTATACTGGTTATGATTTGAAATATTCTTATTAGTTGTATGACTTACGATTCTGTAGCACACAACAAACATTTTAATTTTGTACGCAGAATATTGTACTTGTTATTGTGTCCAATTGTTGAATGATATTTTTAAGCGTCGTTATTGTTTATCAGATAATGTTTATTCATTTACGACCTCCACACAAATATTGTTTGGACGTGCCTCACGAGGACGAAGATCAAAAATAAATGTTATTACGTGGAAATATTTATTTCTCCTTTCCCGTGCTCAGAAGTCTACCTAAAAGTTTCTAAACTGATTTATTGTTTGATCCCTTCATTTCTTTATCGTTTTACTTTCTTCTTCGGTACACAATAATATTAAAAGCGTCGTAAAAAGATAAGCTGTAAGTTGTTTCCAGTACATGCTCGTTACCTTTCTCAAAAAAGAAAAAAAAGATCCTGCAAATGGAAAGACCAATGCATCAAATTTCTACTGTTAGCCAGCATGTCACTCAGGTTTTACCGTTTAAGCATTAAATGAAGGGTTGCTTTATACGAATTGCACAAAATGATATAATATATAATGTTACTTCCTATTTTTAAAACTAGATGGCGAGTATTGATTGTACTACCACTCAGTTACAACTACTTTTCAAAATGTTTTTATCAAAAAAAATACTGATGACATGATACAATGTGGGGTGTTCTGTATATCTGCTCAAACCAAAAAAAGGGAATCAAACATGAAATTAACTACTTAAAAAATGTTGTATCACGAGAACTTGGTACCAATATAATCAACAGTTTGTTCTACAAACTAAAAAAATATATAAAAGAGTTTTATAAACAAATCCAAAGAAGCTATATAAATAAAATACAATTAAACCTATCCATATGTTTCCGGATATCTCAAATAAAATAGGTATATTATTGAAAAACAACCAAATCAGATCAATTTTCACAATAATTGGAAAACTCTTAAGTAAACTGAATAACGGAAAAGACCTTATCAATAGTTTCCACATCAAGAAATATATTCGATCCAATGCTCATTGCTGCTATTTAGAAGTGGATAAAATCAGCCGTCGCCCCCATGTATACCAAAATGATTACAGAATCAAATTCATACAAACGTAACTCGTCGAAGAAACAACATATCTTCACCAAAGAAATACTAGAGAAGCTATTGAAAAACACACACACAAAAAAAAATGCAAACAGACTCATAAACAATGATGTAGACTTTCAGTTGAATTAATCTTGGAAGACATTTTTCGACGAAACAAAATACGACATGAAACATAGCTAAACCGGACCGAAGAAATACTCGTAAATGTCGCAATTTCATCCTTGGAAATGGAGTACGTGGAACGTCGAAACTAATCGGGTAATTAATTAACTGTAGCCCCCAGTGGCACAGCGGAAAGTTTTGCGGCTTATAACACTAAAACCGGTTTTCGATACCTGTGGTGGGCACAGCACAAATAACCCATTGTGTAGCTTAACAAGAAACAAACAATTATCTGTTTATTTCTCTAAATTGATATTACTTATGTTAATAATATTTCTCAAATTGAACTAATTGAACGATTAGATATTGAAAAAAAGATAGAAAAACTTTCACTCGCTGTCAGGTTTATATAGAGACGGGATTCTTTACAATAGGTGTCTGTGATGTTTTGGCGATAAATTTCAACAATAAACGGCAGCATACAATTCACTTGTTTTAAAATAATATATATTCAAAAGAAGTCAAACGTATGTACAAAAATTCGTTACACTATTGTTTACAACAGTTGAGCCCCCAGTGGCGCAGCGGTATGTCTGCAGATTTACAGCGCTACAATCCGTGTTTCGATACCCGTGGTGGGCAGAGCACAGATAGCCCATTGTGTAGCTTTGTGCTTAATTACAAACAAACAATACTACAGTTGAATCTAGAGCTTTAAATAATTCTCTTTTTTTTTGTCAAAAGCCCACCCCACACAGGCTGGTTCAGATAATTTAGAACCCATTTGACACTCGCAAATTCTACTACAGCTGAATCTAGAGCTTTAAATAATTCTTTTTTTTTGTCAAAAGCCCACCCCACACAGGCTGGTTCAGATAATTTAGAACCCATTTGACACTCACGAATTTTTCTTACACTCAAATAAAACACTAATTACTAATTCAACTTTATTTTTTCAGTTTCTTAATGAACATTCTCGTTATATATTTACTCCATAGAATATTAAAAGGTGTATGAAGTTAGAATATTATATGAGGCAGTTTTAATAGTATAAACTAATAGTACGTACTTTTACTTAAAACACACTAATTACCAGTTTTTATGACTAACTGCTGTTCCTGGCTGAAAACCCTAGGAGTCTCTGTCCATATAATTGTCCCAGGGTCTCACGACTCTCTCGGGGACCCTACTAATATTTATTGTAAGGGTAAATGATTGACGAAATTGAAATTTTACAATGCTGTTGCGCACGTGTGTTTGTTTACCTTTCTCGCTTCTTTGCCCGTTTTAGACGCCATCTTGATTTCCCCATGCCATCACAGCGTCTCTCATTGGCTGAGATAGGAGAGCGCTCTCTAGTGTTGAGGATACAGTTGTTGTAAAAGGTAGAACGGCTATTGAAGTAAGACGAAATCAATATACTATATTACTCCCTTAAAATATCAGATATGATTTTTATACCAATACGCTGAAATATATTGTACTATTTATTGTACATTTGTGTTCTATTATTTAAAACTGAAAACATAATTATATAATAAGAGTATAAATTCTGATACATTTGATTATTATAAGCTTCCGTATCTAACTAAAATGTATATTAACAAAATAAATAAAATGCTTATAATTTGGATAAAGACTATGCTTCCAAATTTATAGGGCTCGACATGGCCAGGTGGTTAGGGCGCTTGGACTCGCAATCTGAGGGCTCGAATCCCCGTCCCACCAAACATGCTCGTCCTTTCAGCCATGGGGGCGTTATAATATACGATCAAACCCACTATTCGTTGGTAAAAGAATAGCCGAAGAAGTGGATGGTGATGACTAGCTGCCTTCCCTCTAGTCTTTCACTGCAAAAATAGGAACGGTTAGCACAGACAGACCTCGTGTAGCTTTGCGCGAAATTCAAACCAAACCAAAATATTTTTGTTTTGTAGCTGCGTCAATATTAATCATTATAGAATTGATATTTGCATATATTTATTGTTTATTGTACCTTGTAGTCTGAGAATATGACCCAGATTTAAAAAAAACCAAGCTAAATGATATTTATTTATAATTTATTTGTAATTAAAACTTAAAAGTAAGCCATGCTACTATTATTATTAACAACTACATTCAAATTGGATCTTTCTCTATTATATATTATCGTTATCACGTAAACTACTTCCTTCTACAAAATGCAGTATTTGTACAAGTTAAATAACGATAAACAAATAAATAACATAGTAGTGACAAAGCTTAACTTTTAGTGTTTTAAATCTCTTTGATATTAATAAAAGTACGCAGCATAACGAGTGTTTTACTTTTAGCTACAAAATAAGATAGTTTGAAGTGATTACATATATAAAACAAGTTCCGACTTATACATTTTTATACATCTCAATTTAAGCTCATTAACTAATCTTTTTCAAAAACAAAATTAAAATCACACTAATCAACAAAACTTTAAACTACAAATGAAGTTACAAAAAGAAAATTAAAATCACACTAATCAACAAAACTTTAAACTACAAATGAAGTTACAAAAACAAAATTAAAATCACACTAATCAACAAAACTTTAAACTACAAATGAAGTTACAAAAACAAAATTAAAATCACACTAATCAACAAAACTTTAAACTACAAATGAAGTTACAAAAAGAAAATTAAAATCACACTAATCAACAAAACTTTAAACTACAAATGAAGTTACAAAAAGAAAATTGCAACTGCACTGTTGTCAAAATCGAGTTTGAAATTAACTTTATGTTTACTAGTTTAGGCCTAAGCAACTAAGCACAGTTAAACGAAGGTAAAGTTTTTGGTTGTCAGGTTTCTTAATACTTGATGAATTTCTTAGATGTTAATTAATATAAACCAAATATAAAACTTACATTATCTGAACTGCTACACATTGAGTACAATGTTATTGTTAGTTAATGGAGCAAACACTGAAGATTTTAAAGGCCAAGCAAGCCACTTCATAAGTTTCAAATTAGGCCTACTACAACTGCTTCGTTACCTAGGGAAATGGAAACTATAAAATGTTCAATTATTGGTTCAATGTGATAAACATCGGCCAATGATTACGAAGCTTTTATTTAATGTAAGAGCAGAAATTTACAGAATGAACGAATATATATATTCTTTAAATTAAGTTGCAGTTATAAAACATTCTTGTCGTAATTAATAATTACTTTGTAATATTACATGAATAATAAAACAGGCCGTGCAAAAAAGGTAGATTAAATACTAAACTTGACGTATTGCAAATTGAACAATCATAATATCAATCACTTTGAAAAAGCATAAACAAGTAAAACTAAATAACCCCAAGGTACAAACTACATTGTGGGAAATTATAAAGTGTTACTTAGTTTTCCAAGTATCCACTTG
>NW_013671247.1:12006-20598 GCF_000517525.1 Limulus polyphemus
TTCATAGTCGTGATACGTAGAACCAGGTTTCGACTAATACAAGTAACCAAATAAAGTAATTCACCTGCTAAAAAATCTGGAATTTTTTCTAGAAAGCCAGGGAAAACAAATCTGGAAAATATATAGCCATCATAATAAACCTAACATTACATATGACGTTTCGGCCATTTTTATTTTTTATTTCTTTGGAATAATCTTTACTGCGGCATCTACCCATTTGTTCTTCATACAAGATAATCATAAATTGTTAATTCAAAGAGGGGAAACAAGGTGAATCAAAATGCAAATATTATATTTTCAAATCTACAACTAGAGACTCTAAAAAAAGTAAACAAACAAGGCTGGAAATAGTGTCTACATTATTTTCTCAAGCTACAAATCCCTATTTTGACTCCAATAAAATTGATAAGTACTGTTGCAGGTTTGATTCACTTTGATTTGTACTTTTGATGATCCCTATTACCCTGTTTGAATTAACAATTTTTAATTGTTTTGTTTCTCAAATTTTTATGTCCATTCGTAGAGAACAAATTTTAAGCTACATAGGTGTATATGCATTCAACTGAATATTGGCTTTTTTTTTCTACCCAACCATTATTTACTAAGCCAGGTGGTTTTGTGCCTGAGGTTTCGTGTAAATGTTTAACAAGTGAATTAGGAAAATCAGTAAAGTAAATCATCACTCACAAGAGTAGAGAAATCTACTGTGGTAATCGTCTACTGTTAGAAAACTCACTGAAATAGTCGCAGAAAACCACGTAGAGACAAAGTACGACAGTGAACTCGAGAAATGATGATTTTTCGGCGCGGCAGTTTCCAATTAATGTGCTATAAGTTGCACAAATTATTTTCCAATTAATGTGCATTAGTAAAGTGGCGGAAAGTGAAGGACTTGGAGAAATTCTTCAGGGCGGAAAAACGAAAGCGCTTGAATTAATGTTAGTTTTTTTCTATGGCATACTTAATACTGCATTCATTACTATTGTCCAGGTTTCAGTAAAATATTTGTAGCTTTTTTTTCTGTAGCGGTTTGTAAGATTATAATCAATAATAATGTTACGTCTCTGGTCGTTTGTTAATTTCCCGTAAAAATTCCATCCGAAAAACTTCAGTGATACAAGTCCTTTCTTAAATAAAACTAGTTTATTCTTTCTCAATACAACTTTGCAGTACACTTAATTTCCACAGTCACTTTAACTTCAACACACGCTAGAATTCACAACGATTCACGCACTTTACTTACGGCTTGACTCGATTATCTGTCTCTATATCTCTCTGTCTGTAATTATTCTCTCTAGTCACTTCTTGCTGGTCATATATATACAAAGTAGAGGGCGTCTGGCAAACACTCGAGCCTTCACCAACGTTCTAGATACTCATTACGTGTTACCAGCGTCACGTGAATTCCGCTGTCGTAACAATAATAAGCCTGGAGACACTGTTATAAATATAAACATTGTTTACTTTAATAAAACGAAGTGTTTCCTACTACTATAATGGTGCTTAAATGGCTTCTACATTTCTGTGATGCTTGACTGGCTTCGAATTTTAGAGAGTGAAAATCTTGACTTTCAAGAATCAACTTCAAAATAGCCCTACAACCTTCGCAGGAGTTTGTTCAGTAGCTGTGGATTGATATTGGCGCAGTATACGTAGCCATTTTTAATATACGCTTCTGTGCTTGAATGACTCCAAAAACAAACTTAGCCAGTAGCGATGAAAAAAACTGATAAAATCTCTCCTTCTCTTTCAAGAATCAACATAAAAATAATCCTATGACCTGAGCAGGAATTTTTTCCGTAGGTCTGCCCAGATTTGAATAAAATATTCATAGCCGTTTTTTCTGTTCCCTATTCACCTTTTTAAATTGACAGTTTTTAATTATCTTGTTTAGTACATAGGATCCAATTAAGTATACAGAGACCAAATAATCTAATTCATAGATGTAATATGTAGAGCCAAATTCATAATACCAGGACCAAATAAACTACTTCATAGTCGTGATACGTAGAACTGGGTTCACAATACAAGAACCAAATAAACTACTTCATAGTCGTGATACGCAGAACCGGGTTAACAATACAAGAACCAAATAAACTAATTCACAGCTGTAGTATGTAGAATCTGGTTCACAATACAAGAACCAAATAAACTAATTCACAACTGTAGTATGTAGAATCTGGTTCACAATACAAGGACCAAATAAACTAATTCACAGCTGCAGTATGCAGAACCGGGTTAACAATACAAGAACCAAATAAACTAATTCACAGCTGTAGTATGTAGAACCGGGTTCACAATACAAGAACCAAATAAACTAATTAACAGCTGTAGTATGTAGAACCGGGTTCACAATACAAAGACCAAATAAACTAATTCACAACTGTAGTATGTAGAACCGGGTTCACAATACAAGAACCAAATAAACTAATTCATAGTCGTGATACGTAGAACCGGGTTCACAATACAAGAACCAAATAAACTACTTCATAGTCGTGATACGTAGAACCGGGTTCACAATACAAGAACCAAATAAACTACTTCATAGTCGTGATACGTAGAACCGGGTTCACAATACAAGAACCAAATAAACTAATTCACAGCTGCAGTATGCAGAACCGGGTTAACAATACAAGAACCAAATAAACTAATTCACAGCTGTAGTATGTAGAACCGGGTTCACAATACAAAGACCAAATAAACTAATTCAAAACTAGTATGTAGAACCGGGTTCACAATACAAGAACCAAATAAACTAATTCGCAGCTGTAGTATGTAGAACCGGGTTCACAATACAAGGACCAAATAAACTAATTCACAGCTGTAGTATGTAGAACGGGTTCACAATACAAGGACCAAATAAACTAATTCAAAACTAGTATGTAGAACCGGGTTCACAATACAAGAACCAAATAAACTAATTCAAAACTATAGTATGTAAAATCTGGTTCATAATACAAGAACCAAATAAACAAATTCATAGTCGTGATATGTAGAACCGCGTTCACAATACAAGAACCAAATAAACTAATTGATGACCCTTGAAGGTCGTTTTTTATCACTATTGTTTGTACAATACAGTAAGAAAGGTAACAAACAGAGGTCGAATCCCTGCCTGTTTCTTTGTTTATTTGATCTTTGCTGTCCACTTTAGAAATGAAAATACTAAATACGTAACGTGCATACAATAATTATGGCTTTTGAAGTAATATTTTTTTTATGTTTGTTCCCTCTATGCCACAACTGTTCTAAGGTATCGTTTAAAATCACTTTAAATCCATCAATTTGAACTTAAGTCGTCTAACATACTTTGTACTTGTACCATAGGAACCTATATATTGTTCCTCTGTTGTTAAACACAAAGCTACACAATGGGCCATTTGTGCTGTGTCCATCATAGGCATCGAAACCCAACTTTTAGTGTTGTAAGTCCAAAGATTTACAGCTGTTCTACGGGGTGGGGTTTGGGGCTCAGAAATATCTTCCAGATCTAAATGTACTCACCCTAATCCGAAAGTTATCAGTTACTACGCCTGTTGAAATATTTCAAGAAGACACGGTTACTTTGTGAATATCATTTCACTTTTACGCTTTTACATCAATGTCATATATATTTTGATAATATTACTGCCACGTGCTTTTTTTGGAAAGTGTGATAGGTAAAATAGATTAGATATATCTATGTTTTGTTGTCGTTACATAGCATAAGTATTTTTGAAGCTAACTTTAACTTTGATATTGTTTAGAATGAATGTATATAAAGAAGGGTACAATGGAATAAGGAAATAAAAACGAGCCAAATATGTTATATATATCCAAGACACGAACAAGTAAAGAGACACACAATAGGCCCACCACTGGTACAGAAACCAACTTTTTAGTGTTATAAGCCTTCAGACTTACCGTTGAGTCACTGGGGGGGGGGTCTTAGTAGAAAGGTAGGAGGAACACATGAACAGATCAGTGACGACATCGGTGGCGTGTCTAGCAGTGTTCGAGAGAGTCAGCGGATGGCTACTACCGGCTCGGTGGCGTGTCTAGCAGTGTTCGAGAGGGTCAGCGGATTGCTACTACCGGCGACTCATGCTGTATGTTCTATAGTCGAGAACAATGAAGACGGTTGTGGTGCTAGTTTGTTTGACCATCCTAACAACAGAGATATGGACACGCCAAGTGCCTACTATCTACGATGTTCTGTCTCTTGTCTATAAACTTTGTGGTAAGCGTTGATTAATATTACTATTATTTTGCTGTCAAACCAATTCTTATGCATAGTTTGAACATAATACATTATCATCTCGTATAAATATTCCATTGAATACTAATCCTGATATAATAATAATATTTTTTTGGCTTTAGAGTTAGAGGGAATATGATTGAGGTGTTTAAGATTGAAAAGGGAATTGATAGTGTTGATGTATCATCTTTTTTTATATTTAACAATGAGAATAGTAGGACTAGGAGACACAAATATAAATTATAGCAGGGTAGGAGTCATCTTCAGCTAAGACAGTTTCATTTTTCTAACAGGGAGGTTGGCCTTTGGAATGGGTTGTCTTCGGATGTTGTAGAGGGAGTAAATTTAAGTGAGTTTAAGAAAAAGTTTGATAAGTTTATGAAAGATAAGAGCTGGGTTTAAGATTTTTTTTTAATTATTTTAATTTAGTTTAGATGATGTAACAGTCGAGATGGACCAATAGGTCCCATGTTGTCCCAAAACATTATGTTATATGTTATACTAAAGTTATGTGTTATGTTATATGTTGTGTTATGTGTTATGTTATGTTATATGTTGTGTTATGTTGTGTGTTATGTGTTATATTATGTGAGGAACATACTGAACTGAATAATTAATTCAAAAGTACATTAACAGACACTTTTACAGTAGACACATTTTTATTGTATTTTGAATAAATTTATTGAGTTTAACATAATAATAGGTTTGGGGGATAATTGTTAAATTCGTCTTCATATTTTAAATAAATGTAAATTGCTCAAAGTAGTTGATGTAGTTTAAAGTTTATTTTTAGAACTTCGTGGTTTTATTAAAATTGTGAAAGGAAAGTTGAAAATGTCGACCTCGTGCTTTAGGGTGAGGAATGTTAAGGTTCAAAATAGGCACAAGGAAATATGTAAGAATAAGTGAGCTGTTGATTTCTTCAGTCATCCCCCCTACTGTCTATATATATATATATGTGTGTATATGGAAAGAGGGGAGCATTGTGCAAAAAGCAGAATACGGACTGACTTTAAGCGTGTCATCAAATATATTATTACACAACTATGATTAAAATAAAATAACTATGAAGTAAATGACAGAAATAAAGTTAAAAAATAGCTTGGATCGACACACGCATCACTTAGATTTGAATAAATAATACTTCATCAGAATTAAACGATTATATACTTAGTGACGTAATACTCCATCAGAATTAACCAATTATATACATTAGTGACGTAATACTTCATAAGAATTAACAGATTATATACATTAGTGACGTAATACTTCAGCAGAATTAACAGATTATATATATTAGTGACATTAATACTTCATCAGAATTAACAGATTATATACATTAGTGACGTAATACTTCATCAGAATTAACAGATTATATACATTAGTGACGTAATACTTCATCAGAATTAACAGATTATATATATTGGTGTTTTCTACAGAAGCACTCATCTATGCACAGTCTCTTGGACAAGAAAATTAGAATTTTAAAATTTTAAAGTTGTTTGTTTGTAGTTAAACGCAAAGCTATCTGTGCTGTGACCACCACGGGTATCGAACCTGGTGGTTAGGGTCCTCGGCTCGCAATCTTGCGGTTTCGAGTTCTATCACCTAATACGTTCGCCCTTTCAGCCGTAAGGGCGTTATAACGTAATGCTAAATCCTTCTATTCTTTGGTAAAAGAGTAGTCTGAGAGTTGACTGGCTTCCTTCCCCTAGTCTGTCATTTTTAAATTACGGACGTCTAGCGCAGATAACCTTCGACTATCTTTGTGTAAAATTCAACAAATAAACAAACCTCCAATATTTATCAAACAGTAAATACACAATGGCGCTACTGGAGATTTAATTAACATTGTTTTTAATATGATAAAGTGGAAGGTTTTTTTTTTTTTTACAAACTCCGTTGCCATATAATAAAAGAAAATGATATACTAAAAGCTATTTAACATCCAGTGTGAGAAACCATTTTAAAAAACAAACAGAATCTAATGTCATATGCATGATATAAATAAACACCAGTACAATAAATATTGATATAAATAAACACCAGTACAATAAATATTGATATAAATAAACACCAGTACAATAAATATTGATATAAATAAACACCATTACAATAAATATTGATATAAATAGACACCAGTACTATAAATATTGATATAAATAAACACCAGAACAATAAATATTGATATAAATAAACACAGAAGAATAAATATTGATATAAATAGACACCAGAACAATAAATATTAATAAAAATAAACACCAGCACAATAAATATTGATATCAATAAACACCAGTACAATAAATATTGATATAAATAAACACCAGTACTATAAATATTGATATAAATAAACACCAGTACAATAAATATTGATATAAATGAACACCATTACAATAAATATTGATATAAATAAACACCAGTACAATAAATATTGATATAAATAAACACCAGTACTATAAATATTGATATAAATAAACACCAGTACAATAAATATTGATATAAATAGACACCAGAACAATAAATATTAATATAAATAAACACCAGTACAATAAATATGAATATAAATAAACACCAGTACAATAAACATTGATATAAATAAATACCATTACAATAAGTATTGATATAAATGAACACTAGTACAATAAATATTGATATAAATAAACACCAGAACAATAAATATGAATATAAATAAACACCAGTACAATAAATATTGATATAAATAAACACCAGTACAATAAATATTGATATAAATAAACACCAGTACAATAAATATTGATATAAATAAACACCAGTACAATAAATATTGATATAAATAAACACCATTACAATAAATATTGATATAAATAGACACCAGAACAATAAATATTGATATAAATAAACACCAGAAATTGTACTGGTGTTTACTTATATCAATATTTATTGAAGTATTGATATAAATGAACACCAGTACAATAAATATTGATATAAATAAACACCATTACAATAAGTATTGATATAAATAAACACCAGTACAATAAATATTGATATTCTCCATGTTTGTTACTATTATAATTTGGTTAGTCTGGTTTTGAACGCTACAGCTGATTTGGAAGTTTGTCGTGAAGTTGTCCACGATGATTTGGTGAAGAAAAACACAAATGAACCGACATCTCAACGTTAAACTAACCTCACCGAGGAGTAAAAAAATAATAGATAAGCCAGAAAACGTATTTAACCACTGTTCGTGCCCGAAAGATGGCGCTTTAATTACTTGTTTCTTTGCAGTAGTTCTACGGAATTTAATAACCAATAATTGTTTCTTTGTAGTTAAACACAAAGCTCCACAATGGGCTATCTATACTGTGCCCTCCACGTGTATCGAAATCCAGTTTCTAGTGTTATAAGTCCGCAGACTTGCCACTGAGAGGGGCGAAACCAGTAATAATTCAAACTAACTTCACCATTTAGTCCTAACATTGAACCTGATACCACACTATACAAAAATGATGTTTTTACAAACAAATAATATGTGAGGGGAATAAATTAAAATATTTTTATATAAAATGCACAGATTTTCAACGTTACTTTATAATTTCCAGTTTTTCCCTGATGAATAGAAGTGTGCTACTTTTCAAAAGTGCTCAGGTTAGAGGGTTTCTTATTATTGTCTTTAATAGGATTTCCCTTTTCCTAGTATGATGAATTTTGATAATGTTGATAAATTTTAAAACTGAAGAAGTAAACAAGTACTTGAAGTTATTTATTTGCGCAAAGTGTCCTAATTCTTCTTATACACAGCGGTATGTCTGCGGACTTACACCGCTAGAATCCAGGTTTCGATACACGTGGTGGGCACAGTACAGATAGCCCATTGTGGAGCTTTGAGCTTAACTACAAACAATCTGTATGAATACTTTTTATGTGGAAAACAATTTCACTCGGATTTCCATAACATTTTAAGCAATTTACAGCTGTAGAAATAACGGCACACTACTGCCACGTAGTGAAATAATTATAACTTAATACTTAATTTACATTATCAATACGAGCACTTTACTTTGCGGTCATGAACCTGAAAGCTAGCTTTACTGATATACATAGGTGTATTCTGCAAAAGCTTGCCGTTTTACTACCGTGTGGGATCGAACCCAGAATTTTTCTAAACATTGTAACTCGTTTATTATTTAATTTGAGAGAAAAAAAACTTCTTTGAAGATATTTACATTGTGATATTAATGAAGATAATTCATTATATATATATAATTATATATATTCATTATATATATATAATATATAATATAATATAATTCATTATATATATTCCAGTTCAAATTATCCATTTTTAACAAATTCATAACTTGTTCACTTCTGACAAT
>NW_013671247.1:21598-24968 GCF_000517525.1 Limulus polyphemus
TGAATATTTATATTCTAGCAATATCGAGACACATATCATTTGTTATTAAATGCTTTGTTTTTCAAGCATTGGAAAACAGCAGTGCACAGGATCTTATACCTTTTGTACTCCTTCTTAATTCTGCTTTTTCAAAAATAGATTTGGTGAGAAACACGGGAGCATTACACTAAACTTTCTATATTTTAACTTTAAATCACACATAAGCAAGTCTGCAAATCAGAAATAAGACAGTAAAAAATGCGCGAAAAATTGTACCTAAGCCTATAATTTAAATTATTCGCTAACTCTTGGCAGTAATTAAATCATCTTCGTTTGATATAAATACAGTTAGATGAAGTATCAAGATCAGTCATATATATAGAACATGTAGATCAAAAGCAGGTTAAACCGGGTAATAACAAATTAAGCACCGCTCTAGTTTTCAGGTTGGTTTAATAATCCAAATTATACCAACGAAGGAATATTAATTATATCTTCTTTTCTTGAGAATCACTTAACCTTCTTATATTGAAAACAAGATATCAACTAAAGATACGATTTTCCAGAAACACTGCTCCGAATTCTACTCTCTTACTAAATATTCAAGTTGTATAGTACTTTTCTATCGTCCCCCCTAGTGACTCAGTGATATAAATATTCAAGTTGTATAGTACTTTTCTATCGTCCCTCAGTGACTCAGCGATATAAATATTCAAGTTGTATATTACTTTTCTATCGTCCCTCAGTGACTCAGTGATATAAATATTCAAGTTTTATATTACCTTTCTATCATCCCTCAGTGACTCAGTGATATGAATGTTCAAGTTGATAGTACTTTTCTATCGTCCCTCAGTGGCTCAGTGATATGAATGTTCAAGTTGATATTACTTTTCTATCGTCCCTCAGTGGCTCAGTGAAGAATATTTATATTTTCTATGTAGCTATAAACGAATTACACCTGAAGGAAAAGGTTAAATGTCTGGAGGAACGTTTGTCTAAAAAGGTAAGATTTTAGTTTTTACTCGTTTCTGGTAATCTTTGTAAGTAGAAGGTGTCGTGGATAGTTGAAACAAATGTCTTTCTTCATGAGTTTCTTTAACCTGCAACAAGTCATATCTCAGCCTTTGTGAGCAAAGTGCGGAGTATTATAAAGGTGAGAAACCACAAACACAAAAGTCAGTGACAAAAGTAACTTACGTGCTTCAGGCAACACTACGCAACATAATCAAAAAGGCCACCAGGGTATGGGCTCACTAGCATAAGATTTCAAGCCATACTTCCAGTTCAACAGTCACAGGAGAATGAAATAGGTATTCATGCTATTCCATACCAGTCAAGTTACCTGACGCAGCGTCTAAGGATTAATGTACGTTCGGACTGTTGAAACAGGCACTGGGAAACTATTGTCTCGTACAATAGATAATCAATTATCTAGACTTGAGTGGGTGAAGAAATATCTGTGTGAATAAAATTTTCTACTTAGCTTTGTCGTAAAATATCTAGACCCGAGTACATGACGACATAATCTTATCAATAAATTTTTACTTTTTCTGGTATATTTTTAGTCAGAAATTGATTTGAAGCTCTGGATATAATTATGTTAATTTATATCATCCATTTTCTATGAAAAACAAAGTCTATTATAAATGTATCAACTAAAATCATGTTTTTTGACTAACAAATATCATTATTCTACCCTTTAGCGTGAATTATTTGTAGTGATTGGCCGAGAGCACATCATGTGGTATGAAACATTATAAATATTGCCATGAAAGACAGACAACGCATCAATGAAGCCTCTTTGTAAAGGCCATTACCATGCATGCATGCGTGACGTCGCAGGAGAACTTTGCAGACGACAATTTTTGTAGCATAGTGAAACACGATGATTCATTTAGGCCTAATTTACAAACAGCATCGAAAATCTCGCTAGCAATCTAGGCAGATATTATGGTGAAGTTAGGCAAGTGCGTCTTGTATACGTTTATTGGTATGGTCACAAGATGAGGAATGTTATATTTTGAAAATTGAATAATTTATAAATCCTACCCATTTGTTATTAATTCTTAAAATCAGATCAATATTTTCAATAAAATATTAAACTTCAATATTTATATAAAGGCCTAGGGAAGTAGGCTAAAAATTATATGTGACATCGATAATTAATCAGAAAAAGGGGGTAGAAAAAACAAATACTGACTGGTAATTTCGGGCAACAGATCATTTGTTGCCCTCGAACCTACGCCCTTGTGAAACAGATGCTGGTCACCTTCACTCCCTTAGGCAACAAATAATATGTTGCCCTCATAATCAAACAATGAATGTCCATTGTTTTCGAGTGTTAGTCACAAATCACGTGACAACCACAACTGATATAAAGTGGCGATGGAACAGATTGTATCAGAACTACATTTTGAAATTGTTTGATATTTCGTACTTAGTGTGATGAAAACTGATAACTTTTGGGAAGGGTATATAACACCTTTTCCGACGCAAAATATTATTCATACGTTCAGATCATAACGGTGTGTTCAAAGTAGCATTTAGAATTTTCAATACAGCGTTAGCTCTTGTTCTTAATGGCACTATAAACAAGTAAACATGGATCAATTTAGGGACCCAGGACCATCCAGAAAAAGGCACAATCAAAATCGGTTTCATATAATGTACTGAACCGTCTGTAGTTTATGGTCAGATAGTTCAAGTCTAAAATATATATTAGATTGTAGTTTGTTTCTTTTAGAGCAAAGTCACATTGGGCTATCTGCTGTGTCCACCGCGAGGAATCGAACGCCGTATTTTAGCGTTGTAAGTCCTTAAACTTACAACTTTCCTACCAGGGGACCTTAAACTGCAGTGCGAGATAGCTTTAAAACTAAACCTCAAGTACGGCTGTAACACACACACGATGGATCAGTCGTAATGAATTCCCGCTAAATTAGACCAAAGAAATACACCTTGTATTCCAATTAGTAGGTTTTGAGGATGAAACAGGGCTTAGGATTAAAAGTTACAATTAACAGCATTGTTTTAGAGTGAGAGTGGTAGACACCTGTTTGTAGTAATATTATAATACAGGCACAACTATACTTAAGATAATATTATGTGTACAAATATCCCTTTACTTGCAATAAATCATTATGAGTGAACTACATTTGTAAGACTTTGCATTACAAAGAAGAAAACAATATAAGATAAATGAGAGGTGTGTCCCAGATATAATCGAAAACAACGTTTTGGCCAACTTTTCTCATCGCAATAAAAATAATAGATGTATGTATGACGAAGAAGTACAAAAAAATTATTTTTTTATTTTCACGTGCTTTTCATTTAGGATTTATATATATATTCTCTCTTTCTCTCTTTATATACATATATATAAACAGAACAC
>NW_013671247.1:25850-40293 GCF_000517525.1 Limulus polyphemus
TTAAAGGTGTATAGTACTTTTCTATCGTCCTTCAGTGACTCAGTGATATAAATATTAAAGGTGTATATTACTTTTCTATCGTCCTTCAGTGACTCAGTGATATAAATATTAAAGGTGTATATTACTTTTCTATCGTCCCTCAGTGACTCAGTGATATAAATATTCAAGCTGTATAGTACTTTTTATCCCCCCTTAGTGACTCAGTGATATAAATATTAAGATGTATAGTACTTTTTATCACCCCCCAGTAGCTCAGTGATATAATTATTCATGACTCAGTGTAAGTCTCGGGACTTATGACGTTAAAATCGTGTTTAACAACGAACAAAAATTCGATGACGATGAACCCACTTTGAGACTAATAATGGCTGGAGACGGCTTGAATCTGTTCAGATGTCTCACTTTGAAGTTGTGGCCCTGCTGAGTATAGTGTAATGTTTCTTTAAACCATACGATCCAGACATAATGAAACAAGTACCCGAGGGCGAAGAGAATATCTAATTTATTTGCCATTAAAAATAATGCATCTCTTATCATCGTATACATACAATGTTAACTTCTATTACCTGGATTTGATTGGCTAAGTATATTCATTTCAATCCCTGTCGCATTAATCCACATTATATTTCTGAGAAATAAATAATCCGGATCTTATGATTCGAAAGTTATTTAACATATTCTTCGAATCGCGGTGTGTTTGCTTACTTTGAAAAATCTCGTGCCTAGAGGCGTTTCTAAAAATCAAGTAACAGCAGGGGATAAAAAGTTGAAAGTCCGGCGAGTATCCTGCCAAATACCAGAATTAAATAAAATTACCAAAGAAAAACATACACAGAAGTCTTGCACAACGTGTCACAAGAAAGTCACTGTTTTTTGGTATTATAAATCACAATGACTACATCATCTCTCGACAAAAACCAAAGTTAAGAACTAAAAAAATTTCCACAAAGCCCGTTTTATCTCTTTTCCTCCTATCGGGAATCCCCCTCTGACCTTTTAACAATCTGTGAAGGTAGAATTCTGTCCTATTAGATACACAGTGGTTAATGTTGGTAACATGCTTCGATATAGATACTTGTGAAGTTCGAGCGTTTTCCGCTAAGCGGCAGCACTCAGTCAGTAAAGCAATTACGCAGTGAAGAAAAAGGTTTAAAAAAAACTCATTTACGGTTTACTAAACAGTCTTTCTTAATTTGACTTTAATTTAAACGATACCTTTGCCTATCCTCACGTGCATATATGTATTTCCGTAACTAACTCGGCGATGTAAGCATTTATCAGGATTATGGCCGAAAAACACGTGATTAGTAGCAGGCATATTTAGATGATGAATTACAAAAAGTTAATTATATTTTCTGTAGATCAACATTATTAATAGCATGAAGGTCGTCACTAATGTTAAATCTTAATAACTAACTTTGTATAAATTTAGATGTGAGAGCTTAGATTCCAAAGAAGCCTGGAGGTTAGCAGGGATTTCTGGAGTTTACTTACGGATTCTTCTTGAACCTACCTACAGCAGGCTTTTCATTCTAGTTAGTCTGAAGCTTACCCACATTGAACTGTGCATTCTGAGGAACGCTAGAGTTTATAGTAGACAGTGGATTTGGGAGATATCCTGGAATAAAAAAGGGGGTTTTGGGGAACCTGAAAATGAATTTGCCTGCAGTAGGTTGTAGAATTAAACAAATAAAACACAAAACAGTAATCATGAGAAGAAACTACAGCAAGAAAACACAACAACAACAACAACAAAAGTAAAATCAGTAATACGAACATATTGAAAAATGCATAGTTTAAATGAAGAATACATGTAGAATGTAGTGAAGATTCACTGTCATAACATTCCTGAAAAGACACGATAGGAATGATGTTTTCATCTGATCAGATTCACTGTCATAACATTCCTGAAAAGACACGATAGGAATGATGTTTTCATCTGATCAGATTCACTGTAATAACATTCCTGAAAATGACACGATAGAAATGATGTTTTCCTCTGATCAGATTCACTGTCATAACATTCCTGAAAAAGACACGATAGAAATGATGTTTTCATCTGATCAGATTCACTGCCATAATCCTCTTGAAGAAACACCATGGAAATGATGTTTTCATCTGATTAGATTCACTGTCATAACATTCCTGAAAAAGACACGATAGAAATGATGTTTTCATCTGATCAGAATCACTGCCATAATCCTCTTGAAAAAACACCATGGAAATGATGTTTTCATCTGATCAGATCCACTGCCATAACTCTCTTGAAAAAACACCATGGAAATGATGTTTTCATCTGATCAGATTCATTGCCACAACTCTCTTGAAGAAACACCATGTAAATGATGTTTTCATCTGATCAGATTCACTGCCATAACTCTCTTGAATAAACACCATGTAAATGATGTTTTCATCTGATCAGATTCACTGCCATAATTCTCTTGAAGAAACACCATGGAAATGTTAAATGTCAAGTTAAAGTCAAAAATGTAAACCAAATTAGATCTTAGATAATGGACAACAAATTCAGCAGAACTGTTGAAGCAGAAAAACAGACTACATCAAACCTTCTAATTGGTCCTGTAAAATGTACCTTCAATTCTGATTGGTCCTGTAAGGTGTACCTTCAATTCTTATTGGTCCTGTAAGATGTACCTTCAATTCTGATTGGTCCTGTAAGGTGTACTTTCAATTCTGAAGGGCTATTCCCAAATTTAGAACTGATAAATTAGAGGACCAGCTAATCAACGGCCAATTCTTGGGCTACTTTTCTCTGATCAAATAGTTGGATTTGCCCATCACCTTTATTGCGCACCCACAGCCCGAAAGTGAGCGTCATCTCAATTACGTCACGTGATACGACGGAAATTACCACACGTGCGTTTATTGGCTGAATTTCACTTGCGTGTTTCAGGCGTGTTCTTTTCTTCTGAAAGCTACTGTCTTTCTATTTCATGCGTTGTTCACATTCTTCATTTACCTTTTAAACACGAAGTAATCGCAGGAAAAGCTCCTAAGACAGAGTTTATTTTAGAGTCTCTAGCTGCTGACAGGTCTTTAGCATCCGAGGGTTATGTTTGTTTCTTTGTTTTGAATTTCGCGCAAAGCTACACGAGGACTATCTGGGCTAGCCGTCCCTAATTTAGCAGTGTAAGACTAGAGGGAAGGCAGCTAATCATCAACACCCACCGCCAACTCTTTTACCAACGAATAGTGGGATTGACCGTCACGTTATAACGCCCCTACGGCTGAAAGGGCGAGCATGTTTGGTGTGACGGGGATTCGAACCCGCGACCCGCAGATTGCAGGTCGAGCACCCTAACCACCTGGCCATGCCGGGCCCCGAGGGTTATGCTTTATACGTTTAGACTAGTCCCGACACCCTAAGGATTTTCTTGGTCCGATGATAAGTCAAATTCATAAGGTGTATTAGCCACATTATTCTGGAACTTTCTGAAATACCACACAATATTCCCTAAGCAAATAATACATTTTCCTCTTAAAGTTTAAAAAAAGGAATATATATATAAACAACAACTCTACGTATATATAAATGCAAATCACACACCGGATATTCAGGTGTGGCCTAGTGGTCCAGAGTGCCCGGACTGTAAATCTGAGTATTCACAGTTTGCGAACAATAACGGGGTATGGGTGGAGGTGTAAATTTGAGCAATCAAAGTGAAATAAATTACAAATTAGATAAAACGATTAATAACATGACACGTATTTTAGTAACATTTGATGCGTGTGTGGAAATTCCAAACAAAACGTATGCCACGTGACACAACCTGCGATATTATCTAAATTCCCGGTAATGTATCGATGAAGATCTCCATAAGCACCGGATCACCCTATTTTATAAATAATCACGTGTGCCATATGCGTTTACCTTTCGTGCCACTTGCGACACGTGCGCCTCGGTTTGGCCACCTCTGCCCTAAATTGTAGAAACTCCTGTACAGTTATAAGTTAATTGAATTTCTAAGTTTGAAGATATAAGTTATTGTGCAGTTTGAGTTTCTTACACTTTTTTTATTATTTTGACGCTAAGATTCGTTTCATTTTAGGTAACGTCAGCTTTTCAGCGATGCTTTACGGAAGACTTGACAGCGACCTCTATTAAGAAAAACAATCAAATACGTCACGTGAAGAGATTAGTGACCACACTCTGTTTCCAATCGACTTTTGTTCCTCAATGGCTGGAGAAATATGACAAGGCACCTTTACCTCTAACAACGGTAAGTTTTTATTTTCGTGGAATATGTTTTCTTAGGCTTCTTATGTTTTTGTTTGGACTTAGAACGACGTTTGTGGCACTACGCCAAAGGCATAAAAAACGGTCTACTTGTCAAATACATTGTCTAAATACACTTTGAATGTAGTCTTTAATATATAATGTTACGCCTCTGATCGTTTGTTAATTTCCCGTATACTTTCTTTCGTATGAAATTTTAGCGATACAAGTCATTTCTTAAATAAAACTAGTTTATTCTTTCTCAATTCAACTTTGTAATACACTTAATTTCTCCAGTTACTTTAAACACACGCTATAATTCACAATGATTCACGCACTTACTTACGGTTACTACCGCGCTTGACTCAATTGTCGGTCTTTATCTCTGTCTGTCTGCAATTCAATATACAGGAATAGAGGGCGCCTAGCACATACTGGATTATTCGTGATGTTCCCCGATCCTTCTAGAATATTATGACGTGTTACCAGCCTCACGTGACTACCGCTGTCGTAACAATAAAAACAGACATCAGTGATAGTTGTTTTGGTGAAAGACATACACGTTAGATGAGCATAAGACTTAACAAAAAATTCCGAATTAAATCTTCTCATTATTTAGAATGAAACGATAGTATAAATGAACGTTCAGACGACTTAGAAATATTAATATATGTGATTTTTACAAAAAGCTAAGCTATTGTTGATTTCAGAAATTGTGAACAGTAACACAAAGACATTTATAAAGTTTCCCATTGGGTCAACTTTCACCACGACTGAACATCCACTAGCCCTAGAAAGATGTTTTGGTTCACTAATGTAATATCGAAGCTCGTCCCACAGATATTTAATGAGATTGAGATCCAGTGTTGGTCAAGGAAGATGATTCATGTGTTTGAAACATTTTCATACTTCTTGTGTGGAAGATATTATTGCATTAGAAGAATCCTTGTTCATCAAGGTCAGCATTTTTGGGTAAATGCAATTGGCTACAAAGTTCGAGTTCATTTTGTTATTATTCTTTACAGTGGAATCAAAGGACCCAATCCCTAGCATGATCATGTTTCCCACACCATTATACCACCTCCAGAAGCTATCTCTCTCTCGTAATAACAAGAAAAGCACCAATCTATATATATAATAGCCAAATGTCTGTCTGTCATGCTCTGTATGTCCTGGCCCCACAGTGGCACAGCGGTATGTCTGCAGACTTACAACGCTAGAAACCGGGTTTCAGTATCAGTGGTGGTCAGAAAAAATATAGAAAAAATTACATATGAAACTGCTTCTTTTCAAGAGTACATTCCAAGAAAATTATTCATTTTTTGCAATTCCTAAAATTTCATGTCAACATCGATCCTCCAGTCTTCGTATGTTCTGAAAGGTCAATCTGAGAAGAAAAACTTATTAAGGACAAAATTGTTTCTTTTCGACTGGTTAAAAGAAATACTTCGAAAATAGTAGCATGAACGAAAAAGAAATGAATAAAGAGAGAAACGTGTTTGACTATATGTATTTGTTATTCAGTTTATATTTTGTACCTAATTTTTCTATGTCGGTATTATATACATGCGCGAATTTATTGTACCATGTCGAATAAATTGACTTGACTTGAATTGAATATCTCCCCATTGACAACTGTCAAAAAACGCTCACTTCGGTAGCGTTCTTTTCTTGCGCTCAGTAAAATAACAAGGAATGGTTGCATCAAGTAGAGAAAAAAAACCTCCCAGTAACTACTTAGCGAACCTGAGCGCTCTATTGTGCTGGATCCACCCATTACGTCGGAACCCAAACATGTTTGCCAACAATGCATTGCAGTCAGTCTCCTTTGCTTAAAAACAAATTCAATGCATTTTTCCTCATTGAAGTAACACAGATAATGACAAAAAAACGATTCTAAACAGCCTACTAGACAATCATATTGCATTTGCGCTATGATCAAAAAGGGGTTGGGTTGACTGCACATTTTATATTTATTCACCATTGAATTGTTTCAACGGACATATGCTAGTGAATCAATAAGGTAATGTTTTCCTCTTTACTGAGTGTCATGTGGTAGTTTATGGTAATAGTACTGACTGTCAAGTGCTGGCAGTTGAAAAGATTGTTTAGTATTTGTTACACTTTAAAATCATTATTTTTCCCAGTCTGCCGCCATGTTTCAGTGGACACAGTTGTTTCAAGTGGCAGACATAATCCTTTTTTCATTGCGACTGTTATGTATGTTTGAAAGTCAAAGGGACCTTTGTTTTTACCAATTTCCTTGATAGGACTAAAGTTATAGAGCCAAAGACATATAAAATGATAAGTTTGTTTTGCATATGTAAATAGAATGTTTCATAAAAGTATGTGGGGCACTTATAAAGTTGCCAGTCAATCTAAGAAACGTTTCTCTGCCAGATAAAATTGTTATTCTTTTATAGTCGATCAGTTCTTGAGTACTACAAATTTAGCACCTAAGTTCCATGACGTCAAATGTCTAGTGAGAAGTCATCTATATTTCGTGCCTATAATTATTGTACCGTCTTTCACAATGTACTATGGCCAGGTGGTTAGGACGCTCGACTCGCAATCTGCGGGTCGCGGGTTCGCATCCCCATCCCACCAAACATGCTCGCCCTTTCAGCCGTGGGGGCGTTATAATGTGACGGTCAATCCCACCATTCGTTGGTAAAAGAATAGCCCAAGAGTTGGCGGTGGGTGGAGATGACTAGCTGCCTTCCCTCTAGTCTTACACTGCTAAATTAGGGACGGCTAGCGCAGATGGCCCTCGTGTAGCTTTGCGCGAAATTCAAAACAAACAAACAAACACAATGTACTGTAACTTTTCCTTCACTTTCCACAGGTTATTAGCCTAACAGCGTTGGGACGAATGGCATGTGTGATAAGAGAAATTCAACGCCCTCTGCTAGTGTGGGAATTGGCATTTTCGGTGAGATTTTTTCACATTTTTTCTTTATTATAAAATGTGCAATATTAATGAAAGTAACACTACACAATTTTCAACAGAGATAACACTTGTTTTAAAATACCTCAATCTTATTATAACATGATCAGGTTATGTAACAAAGAATGAAAATATTCACCATTAGAAATGTTGTAACTCAAGTCAAGTAGCTTGTAGGCTAACATTTGGGCTTCGATTCCTCGATATGAATACAGCACAGATAGCCTATTATGTAACGTTGCGCTTAAGTCTTCCAGTGGGTCAACGGTAAGCTTACATACCCACAGCGCTGATATCCGGGGTTCGATTCCCCGTGATGAACAGAGCGCAGATAACCCTTTGCGTATCTTTGCACTTAAAAATAATAATTAAAATATACATGCGCAAAAGCAGAGTTTTTTGTTTCTTTTAAAGACTAAAAAATAATAAATTTCTAACTATTAAATACGCGGGACATGGCTTAGAGTGGTTATCGTGCCAGGTTACAGGTCCAAGGTTTAAGACGTGATGCTGCTGAACATGCTTCACACTTTCAGCTGTGACGTCAGTCTTGCTTTTCTATATACATTATGGTAGATGCTACTGATTGGCAGTACTATCTCTGCCCCCTCCCCCAGTGGCACAGCAGACTTACAACGCTAGAAACCGGGTTTTGATACCTGTGGTGGGCAGAGTACTGATAGCCCATTGTGTAGCTGTGTTTAACTTCAAACAACCAAACAATTACTACCTCTGATCAGTAATCCAAAATCAGAGCCGATAGTACCAGCATCCCAGGGGTGTCTGATCTGGCAATTTATCCTTTGTGCGCATGCGTTCCCAGTGAAGTTGATTGTTCCTATTATTGAATAAAAAAATCCATTCACATAGTAAAAAAAATGTCACTTTCAATTATTGTACAAGCTCTTTAACGAAAATAACTTGGAAACGACAGTTCTTCCAATCATCATGAACTGACCGAGCTTATAAAACACCATAATCATGACGTAACAGAAAAGTTTATTTATGGTCAGAACATCAACGCTACTAGAGATAGAATTTGAAGGGCAAATTGTTGTTGAGGTCAGGCCTATGGAAGCTCCTTACTTTTTTTTTATTATTGATAATTCAATAATATGTGGCCTGTCACTGGGTTGTACTGGAGCTTCACAGCACAGGCAGTAAAGTCGTAAAACTGATACTCTACTGCCAGTTCTTATGTTCCTGGGGGAGTCGCATTTAACCCCTTCATTTTCCCACAGTAATAGGTTCGTTTATCTACGATCATATTCTGGGTGTAACCTAGTGGTTAGCTTTGATCGTGAATTCGATAGTTTATGGTTCGTGGCCCATCAAAGTTTTTAAAATGGTCTAACCTTAGTGTGTTGAATAGCATTATAAGTTTATTTATTGATAGTATTAAGTCTGGTAAACTAAACTAAAGCAAAATAACATACACAAGTTACGGTGTTAATTTATCTATTTATCGAATATAGGCCGTACTTAATAAAGGCTTAACTAATGTTAGGCCTAAGACAAGTGGACTTATAGATTAGAATTATTTTGTATTAGTTTAGAAACTGTATATTTAAAGAATTACTGTTGCAATAAAGATACTAATTTGACCACAAGCGTTTTGTGAGTCTCTGCTGGTTTGATAATAATATATTACTACCATTCCTGTTAATCTGAATGTTCATTTGTGTTTTTACAGAAATGTTTACATGATGAGGACTCACAAAAATTGCAAAATTCCGGTAAGTAACGGTCTCAAGAAGGTATTTATAAAGTTTCCGATTAGGCCTAGTAAAGTAGTTATTTTGTAATATCTAATTGATTCATCTTTTAAACAAATGTAACAAATTGCTACACATGGTTGATACAGATTGGATATTTTGTTGTATGACTTTTCTATCTACACGTAGTTAACTAATTTAAGGTAAACATATTTGGATAAAACTGTTAATAAAAAGCCATTAGACATTTCGCTGTGTAGGGTAATAAGGAAAGTCTTTAAAAAATGTAAACAACGACGCTCTCTATAACACAGCTCGTCAATTTTATTTGTTTGTTACCCACCAAGGGTATCGAAACCCGGTTTTTAACGTTATAAGCCTTCAGACTTACTGCTGCGCCATTAGGGGAGGGGACTCATTAGAACGTTATAGTTGTAAATTGGGTATCATTTTTTATGCATTAGTATGAGGACTATGACAACATTCATTTTCATTTTAAGGTCAGTAAATTTAGATTGTTTTGAAATTTTTATACTTTATTCCCATGTTTTATGAAATAACCTAAGATTCCATTAGTGAATTAAATCGATCAGGAGAAACATTATAAATAGAGACCATTCCATAAAATAATGGTCAGAAACAAAACTTTGAAACTAACTTTAGTTTTTCCGATATTCGCACATAGTTACACAAGGGCTCTCTAAACTACCCGTCCCTAATTTGAATTGATAGACTAGAGAAAAAGTAGCTAGTCCGCCAAAACTTTGGCTACTCTAATCGAATAATAGAACTTCACATCACTTATAACGCATCTACGGCCAGAAAGTGCAAAGCATGATTTTGTAACAACGGGACGCGAACCGTGAACCCTCACATTTGCAGTCCGGTCCACTAACTTAAACCTAGAATTTCAAATGCTAATATTTCCTAATGCAGCTCAGTTCAGACCTAAATACATTCTATTAATATTCTTGTTAATATTTCCTAATACAGCTCAGTTTAGACCTAAATACATTCTATTAATATTATTGTTAATATTTCCTAATGCAGCTCAGTTTAGACCTAAATACATTCTATTAATATTATTGTTAATATTTCCTAATACAGCGCAGTTTAGACCTAAATTAATATTTCCTAATGCAGCTCAGTTTAAACCAAAATACATTCTATTAATATTATTAATTTTAATTGCAATGTTTAGATGTTATTCGTGTCATATTAAACTTAAAGGGTATACAATTCCTCCAAATCTGTTTCGTACTGTTACGACAGCAAAAGGCACGTGACGCTGGAAACACCTCATGAGTTTCTAGAAGGATCATGACTGCTCTTGGCAACTCTAGTGTTTGCCAGACGCCCTCCATTTTTGTATATAATCCCGGCAAATAAAGCGAAGGTAAAGTGACGGCATATATAATCGCAGATAGCAATTGAAGGGAGATATAGAGACAGATAATTGAGTCAAGTGATCGGTAGTGACCGCAAGTAAAGTGCGTGAATCGTTGTGAATTATAGCGTGTGTTTAAGTTAAAGTGACCGTGGAAATCCTGTGTATTGCAAAGTTGTATTGAGAAAGAATAAACTAGTTTTATTTAAGAAATGACTTGTATCGCTGAAGTTCCTCGGGAAGAATTTTTACGGGAAATTAACAAACGACCAGAGACGTAACAGTACGTTTCAATACGAACATTACTTTATCAACTAAAACGTATACGTAGTCGTGTTAGTTTAACATCTTAAATTTAAGATTTCTGCTAACGTTTTAGGTAAGAGTATCATTATGGATTATTATACAGGTAATACAATCGCCTAAGCTATAATTACTACATTGTTGAAGCACTTGATTACATAATTAAACCTGTTGACACTTAACGAGTAGTACGAATACAAACCATAGTGTAAACACGTGTTGACCCCTCACAATGAAACTGTTTCTTACAATGACAGTTGGAGAAAAGACACGTTCATTATGAATATAATCAGGTTCTGCTTGATATCCGAGATATAAGAAGTGTTTTGTTTGTTTTATCAGGATGGTTACAAACTTGTTTCACATGAGAGGTGTCGTTCAGTGTCGGAAGCTTCAAAGATTATAGACAGAGTGATTCAACAGAATATGCAGTATAGAAACATAAAAAAAAGTGGATGACAGAATGCGCAGTGCACAGACATAAAAAAATTGGATGACGGAATGCGTATTGTATACACACAAAAAATGGACGACTACAATTGGTAGATTTAAATGTCGCTATCTAGTATTTTTGGTGTTGATTTAAATATAACTTCAACATTCGTTAAATTTACTTTATTGTAATTAATGCATAATTCAAATATTGATCAATGTTGTAAACTACGTGTATTTGTTGTCATTTTAGGTATTTCTGTAGTTTTTAATTTGTTATGTATGTAAAGATGGATGGGTATTATTTTATTAATCATAGTTATAAATTATCGAACTGTTTCTGTATTTACTTGTTTTCCAGTAACATTGATAATTGTTGTTGTTTTTCTTTCAGGACCACAGCTGATCCAATGAAAAATGTTCCTCTCTTTTCAACTATTTCTTTTTTTTAGTAAAACACCAGTAGCATATGAATAAATATAACGATAAAAGTCATAAGGTTTCGTTTTTAAAGAATCGCCTCGAAATTCTGGGCACGACGATTTTCAGCTTATTTTTCGTAAGCTCGTTAGAACAATCACATGAGCATAATTTTGTTCTCAAGTTTCAAAATACAGTCACATATTTGATGTACCTATCGTGCAAGTTATCGAAATTTTATCTTGCACTTTTTATCTTTTTTTTTAAGAATGTCTACTCATACAACTGTTACAAGCTGACAGTAACTTTGGTGAATAATGAAATTAATTTGTACATTACAACTGTGTATGCAAATAAACGTTCTTGTTCAAACTCAGGTAAACCTCTGCTTATCAAGTGTACACCACATAAAATGAAGTGAAGGTAAAACATAAAATGACAGTAACAACAATGTATATTAGTAAGAACTGCTCAATTTATTTTTGCAATGCGTAATTCTAAAATTGAAGATATAACCCATAAGAATTAGTCATGATTCTATTACCTACATTGTAAAATGTCAAATATGAAGCTCGGATGCAGTGTACCCTTGTCAGCTTCCAACAAAACCAGACAGATACTTCTTGAACACGGACTGTCAGTTTATAGTTATCATCAGTGTACAGAAGAACACTGGAGACAAGGAGCTACTAACATCCATGAAAAAAAAGACTTGAATTTTTTTTTTACACAACATATAATGTGATTTGCTGATGTTTTCACCTTCAATAATACTCCGTTTTTTTATTTATTAATTTACGATCTTATTGTAAGATTACTTCTACAACCAGGCCTAATAACCTTCACGTCCGCTATTTTCATAAAATATTAGTGCCACCTACAATGGATTACGTTTTTCAATATATCAGTGTCTAAGACTGTAAGGGATGCAGCAAGTAGGCTTGGGTGAGGGTGTACATATATATCTATATACACAAATATATAGTTTTACTAGCTACAACCCTTGTTAATCATTATTTTTCATAAGCCGAAAACTTATTTTCGCTCATATTTCAGCAATCTTTCGTATGCGTTCCGCACAGTTACACCTACATATACAGTTTATTCGGTATATAGTTTATATTACCAATAGAAAGCAGTCTGTACGTTTGTTTGTAATTAAGCACAAAACTACACAATGGGCTATCTGTGCTCTGCCCACCACGGGTATCGAAACCCGGATTCTAGCACTGTAAGCCCTCAGACATACCACTGGGGGGCAGCAGAGACATGTGAAGGGATTGTCATGCCTTAGTGGTTAGGGCACTCGATTCGCAATCCTACAAAATCATTGTGATGATGAACAAGTAATTATATTTTCGAAACATACACGTTTAATGCATTTTATGCATCATTAACAAGATCTAGACTCAAACGTGTTTCGTTTTGCGAAAGGATTGTTCAGATAGTGTCTAACGTGTTTCGTCTTGTGAAAGGATTATTCAGATAGTGTCTAACGTGTTTCGTTTTGTGAAAGGATTGTTCAGATTGCGTCTAAGTGAAAAATGTACAAATTAAAGTGGTCTTCTTATTTCACTCGCATGATTTAAAGGTCAGCGATTGAATAACAACCTTATTGCCGATTGTCTACCACTTTGACATGAAAAAAACGTGCCGACCACGAACGAATGATTTATTACCAATGTTTATGTTTCAAGTGAACTAGTTCATTTGTATTAGGGGTTTTCGTTCTTCTCCACCCCTTCCTTGCCGCCATTACTCACAGAATCTTTGAAAAATCTATGATTTCATTATTTTAAGCTGTATAAAGTTATTCAATACGAGGTAACAGTAATAAATACCGTGAAATATAAAATCGCAAAACTTAGTTATTGTAGTTGAGAAACATTTCCCGCGTTAACTTTGATTAATGGCGGGAAATTTCAGCACTACTTTACGATCCTCTTGCTAACCGAATGATGTCATTTCTAACTGCCTAGAGAAATTGTAAGTCTGGATTTTGCTCTGGAATGTGATTAATCTCAATATATGCAAAAAAGCTTGGGAAAAAAAGGAATCATGAAAGCTCCAAACCCCACGCCAATTCAATGTTGAATAATGCCCTCAATCGCAAAGGTAATGATAGTTACAAAATGGAATTCTAGCTTGAAAAAAAAAAGTCATTATGATGAAAAATAGAGCATATATCCCTAACATCTACTGACAAAACTGTATGTTGTCTGATACTCTCGCCATCTGTATGTTTATACCCACATTAACACTTTTAAAACTAAAAAAAAAGCATCAACAGCAAATACATATATATAATCAACATCTTTACATACTATTTTTATCTAACGCAAAATCACAGATTTTTTAAAAAAATTAATCTAAATTACATTATTACTGTTATACGTACTTTATTTTGAAAAGACTAGCTGTGGAGCTTTGAAGTTGTATCCACGATTTATATTTAGCCAGTTGAACACTAACATTTTAATTTTTAAAAATATATTTCTATAAAGAAATTCACAAGAAAGTGACTCTCAAAAATGCCAGCCTAATAAGATTAATAATAGATTATAATTAATTTGTTTTTAAGAATTCTATGAAACTTACCGTTATACTATTCATTGTATATCCTCTAAAAAGTTACAAACAGAACTGTCGAAATAATTCTTGCATTCCAAAACTACAAATAGAAAATAGAAAAATCATTCAACAGGTTTGGGTATAAATGTACAGATGATTGGAAACCACACAACCTACAGTTTTGTACAAATGATTGGAGAGTCACATACCTACAGTTTTTCATAGATGATTGGAAAGTCATAAAACCCACAGTTTTGCACAGATGATTGGAGGGTCACACAACCCACAGTTTTGTACAGATGATTGTAGTCACAAAACCCAGTTTTGTATAGATGATTGGAGGGTCACACAACCCACAGTTTTGTACAGATGATTGGAGTCACAAAACCCAGTTTTGTATAGATGATTGGAGGGTCACACAACCCACAGTT
>NW_013671247.1:41140-48823 GCF_000517525.1 Limulus polyphemus
AAGATATAATAATACAAAAAATCATACTAGTATTTACAAAAAACAGGATGTACTCGAACTTCAATCTGACACTGATGTTTTGCAAGCAATGTGATGCTACTGAAAACTGATTTCTTTGGGGAAGGTTATGTAACAGTTTCTTCTGATGCAAAATATTCATACACTCAGATTATGTAAGAGTTTTCAGGTTGGGGGGAGGGGGTAGAATTTTCAAAACAGGAATGTCCCTATTACTTAATTGCATTAGAAAACAAAGGAAAATGGAACAATTTAGGATACCGGGACCATCCACAAAGGGACCTGCAACAAGTCATACCACAGTCATGGTAAGGAATGTGTGAAGTTTTGTTTAATTTGTTGACTTTTGTGGAAGTTATTCAAGGGCTACCTGCATTAGCGATCCTAAATTTTGAGGTGATAAACTAGAGGGCAGCTAATCAATACTTGTGAGACCCAAGTAGTGAGATTTTACCATCGTTTTTATAATGCACCCTCAGCCTCAAAATGCAGAGCACAATTGTTTTGTGGTAACAGAAAGCAAACCATGGAACCTCAAATTCACTAAACTAAGCCTGCGGCATCATGTAACAAGTGAAATTCACCAACACAAAGGTTGTTGGTGAAACCCACCCACATGCCCCAAACAACATAATCAAGAAGGATTTCCAGAAGAACAATACAAGTCACATGTGTACAAGTTGCTTCCTGGTCATATCCATTCAATTATTGCACACTTCCAACACAAAGGGAGAATGCAATTTCACATGAAGACACATTGGTCAAGTTACCGGACACAACACTTACGGATTTCTGTGCAAGTAGACTACCAAAATGGAAACTGGGAAACCATCGCATTCTTACACTGGATGGATTACATATATATATACACAATGCTGATGGCATATGGGAAAACCAGATCACCTCTATACCTATAGACTATGATTACATGCCTAAAACAACTCGCATTTAGCTCCTCCTGTTTGAATAGGTAACTAGAAAACAAAATTTCTCTTGATTAACATGCTAAAGAGATTTCAGTAAGTAAAAAGTACATAAGCCTTGCCCAAAGATTTTTTTTTCCTGTAATCATTTTCTTGGATCAAAGAGTGGTATTTACAGAAGTTTTAGGGCGAACCATGGAGTGTTCACTTGGATCTCAATTGGTATTTATATAAGCTTTAGGGCTAACCATGGAGTGTTCACTTGGATCTAAATTGGTATTTACATAAGCTTTAGGGATAACCATGGAGTGTTCACTTGGATCAATTCAATTATTGCACACCTCAAACAAATGGAGAATGGAATTTCACATGAAGACACATAGTTATTGTTAGCTTTGAACAGAAGTTAACGACAAATATTTAAGAATTTTGTATCTTCTATTATGTTATTAAAATAATTTAAATGCAGTACTATTCTACTTGATAAAAGCTGTTAACAGAAACAGAAATACTTCAACAAAACTTCTACTTAATAATCAATCTTTTATTGCAACCCTACAAATAAAATCATGACACACAGTAAAAATGCATGTTTCTCTTAATGCTTATCAAACATTTTCAAATGCATACGTGTCAGTTATAATTTTTAATAATCGGCTTCACATATTCTTGGAAGAAAAGAACTAAAACACAAATTTCACCTTTTCTATGATTATTCATGAAACCACAGCACCAAAAATCTTCACATTTTTCAAATTAAAAAAGAAACAATTACCTGACCAATATCCTCGAATGATAAAGGGTATTTACTCTTAACAGATTTCACCAAATAAGGCAAAAAATCCAACAAAGGAAGCCACTGAAAGACAATAAATCAGGATACAAAAACAATTCAGTCAAATGAAGCTAAAAAAAATTTCAATTTCTTTTACTCGTCTACTGTATTCTAAAGTGTTTTTATTAACTAAACATGAACGTTATACTGAAAGCTTTAATAAGCTGAACATTCTGAAGAATAAATTATATAATATTTAAATAATAATAATTAATTATATAAATAATAATTATATACATTAATTATGAACTTTTCTTCTCCTCATTAAAATGTATAATTTCATATACATGCTCCTTTTAATAATCATAATGATCCAAGTTGAATGTTTCAATTTTTTGTTTGTTTGCTTGTTTCCAATTAGCGCATTAAATACTTTTGTGCTTTGTCTATTGATAATTATCATTTAATTGTTTATAACAGCATTTTCACTTTCAATTTTTCTACAAATAACCTTAAATAGTTCGAAGTGTTCATTTTATATTTTTAGGAGAGCTGATGGTGACACTTAGTGTATAGTTGAATTCCACACAAATTATGATTAGATTTCATTTTAAATACAGCAGAGGCTGATCAGGATAAAAAGGAATCTTCTCTGTTTATGTTGATTGTAATCAGTGATAGATTCTTTATATCTGTTATATCTTAATTAACTTTTTAGTCTGTCAACCTCAGATATCATTTCAGGATAGGCTGTTTTCGTCAGATTTAAGTTTTATATTTTCCACCTTCTGGTAATTATTCATTGCTTAGGGTAGTGGTTATAATTTGTATATGTTTATATATTATGTGGTTGTTACAATAAATCTCCCAATGTCTATCATCATGCTATCCTTTGCTCACACTGTATCTTGTAATTTACCTAAATGTAGTCTTTTAACAGTTAAAAAGACAATTAAAGGTCTTTTATATCTAAACGTGGAGATAAATTACACATAAAATTACAGAGCATCTAGCTGCATATAGAGCACTTTAATTTGGTAACATAATTCAGTCATCATGTTTCATGCATTTATACAGAATGTTGAGCATGTTATATTAAAACGATCTTTGAATACACAAGTCAGCAAGTTACGCAACAACCACAACTTATATAAAGTCATGGTATTATTTTAAATGTTTATGTAAAGTAGGATTTATTACTCTCAAGTACTTCACACATATAGAAAACTTTTAGTTTCTTTTGTCCAAATAATATTAGTGTCTTCTGATGGAAGTGTGCATTTAAAAACTGGTAAACTATAAGCTTAACCTATAAGTACAAAAACAAATTATACCTTTTCCACAAAAATGTAACCTCGATCCCGAAGACCTGGAACGTTTAGTATGGCTGGATCAGTAGGAAGAAAGCCCACTTGTGTAGTATACATTAGGAAACCATCTCGCTGGTAGATAGAAAAAACAACTTATAAATTAATTATTAATTTTTAATAACTTTAAAACAAACATCTCCACTGTTCTAATTACATACTCAAGTAAATATTATCACGTTGAGAAAGAAAACCACAGTAATCTTTGTTGCTACTCGGCCCTCTAGTGATACAAAAGTTATATTAAATAAATCCAACTGCAATTTTTTTACCAACAAAAGTTAAAAAATATATATAAGAGAGACACAGTTGTTGACAATAAAACTTAGTGTTTAGCATAATATACAGTCAAAACAATCTTGATTAATTAACATTTTTTCAATATTTTGAAAATTCTGTTTAAAATACATAGCAGATACTAATAAACCTTTTTAAATAAATTATGAAAATAGCAAATCAGAAATTACAAGAATTTCTAATAAGTTTTAAGCCTAATAGTATGCCTAAGGACCCTGAATAGGCCTACTCTGGTAAGGGTTTATCACACTGAATCCAGTTTGTAGGGCTCTTCTTCAATAAAATGGTTCCTGGGAATACAAAATGCCTGACTGTTAAAGGGTTAAACAACACAATATCCTATTAAGTATGTAAGCAACCATTGGCTGCTGAAACATTTATGACATGCTGAGTCAGACATGTTAATTTTACTAAAAGCGTGCTGAATTTTGTGTATATACATGTATTAAATTCAGAATTCAAAGTAAAGATTCTTTCTCCAATACAGTGTCAACTGACCCTGTGCACATTTAGTTAAAGCAAAAGTGTCTTTCCCACTTTGACCTTGAAAATGTTTTAAAAGAACATTGCAAAACTCTTGGGTTTAGTTAAAACTTTTTTATGGAGTTAAGTTTTTAAATAGTAATACTGAGTCTACATGAAGATGTAGCCTAAAGTGCACATAGACTTCAGGAAGATAAGATCATCTATACTTTTAATATAGTTAAATGTAAAATATTTTGACATCTGAACATAATTATACTACCACTGTTATTTTTTAGTTTGCTGTATCAAAGTTGCAATTATTGGAAGTGAATACGATCCAATGTGACAAAAATTTATACTGAACAAAACAGCATTACTGACCTTTCTAAGGTCATCATGCAGGTAGTTGTCCATCCTTACCTGTGATGATGTAGCTGTCAGTTTCAGTAGAACTTTTAGCTATATCTTTTTTTTAATTTAAAAAAAAATTTATCCCTGTTTGTTGTTCAGGTAAACTTGGTTCTGTGTTTGTTAAACATGTAAACTCAAAATCAATTTTGACTGCCTTCTAATGTTTGCACTTCAGTGGTAAGTCTGATGGCTTATACAGTTTAAAACTGGGTTTCAGTACCTGTGGTGGGCACAGCACAGATAGTCCATTATGATGCTTTGTGTTTAACAGCAAAGAAACAAACTTTCAGTGTTGGTTAAACACGTAACTCAGAATTTATCTTGTTGGGTTATTTTTCAGTACACGTTAGTCATGTAAACTTTGCTTAATGTTTGGCTATGTAATTTTTTGTATTTATATATCTGATTCTAAAAGTAATTTTACAAGATTTTCTGTAGCGGCTGTTTTTATGGCTCAGTGATATAAAGAAACCGTCTTCATGACCTTAGAAGTATTTGTGGATTTCTGTTGAATACAGAGATATGTATCCATATAATTGTAAGAAATATCGGACAAAGTGGTAAAATTTATTATCATTTGTCCACTCGTGTATCAAAGAGAAACTTCAAAGACATTTAGTACAATTTTCCTAATGGGTGATTTAACCCCTATGGAGTCATGGGGTACTAAAATTTTGCAGTTAAGTTAAAATAATAAATAATATTGCGAGTTATACTCGTTCATTGTTAGTGACATTATATGTGTTTAATCAAATAGAAAGTTTGAATTATTTTGGTACATATATTCAGATAGTTGCATTATATTAAAGTTTGTTAATCTAATTGTCATTCCGTTTATCTCCAGACAGAAAGACTAATATATTTTTTCTTCTTAGGAATTACAAGGAATCTTGGATCGTGGGGAAAAGATTTTCACTTTGCCAATTAAGATTTCTCAAAGTCAGAACTTAAACATTTTTGTAGAAAACCAAGGACGTGTCTGTTATGGAGATGGCATCCATGATAGAAAAGTAGGTAATTAAAGTTTAAGCCTATAATTTGTAAAATATTAACTGAAGTATTTTACTGATCACAGTTCCGATCCCTAAATTTGCATCTTAATCAGGGCTAGATTGGTGATAATTCTGAAGTAAAATTTAATTTTTTATTGGTTTTTGCTAAAAATATTCTAGAATGACAATGTGGATTAAGGCTTTCATTCTGATTGGATGAAATGTTAGTAATGTATTTTCACTGAAAATTTATTTGACATCTTTGACACATCCTTTGAATCAACATTTTCATGATGGTTAATAATTCTTTTTGAACACTACCAAACTAGAGTGGCAAATACTTGTAAGAGTTGAGTGTTTTTTCTTTTATTCATTGATCTACTTTGATAAAAATGCTAAATAAAAATATTTGACTCTGAAGAATCCTTTTGTTTTAACACTAAATTAACAAATTAACCATCTCCCCCCCCCAAAAAAAAACTGTTAAAATGTGGTAATAAACTTTCACATCGTACGATCCAGAAATAATAATGTTTTAGTTTTGATTGTTATACCATTCATACTGGGGTCTTAAAGCACAAAAACTGAAACTAATTCCAATACAACTTTCAAGATGGTTTGTCAAAGATAATCCGTTTCAACATGGGTCGACTGCTGTCTTTGGCTTAAACCTGGTCAAAAACTTGGTTCAAATACTAACTAGAAGTATTCTAGTGAATAAGGACAGTAACAGATGGAGTAAACAAGATGTCTCTTATATGGGGAACAATGGACAAGCTTCATTAACATCTGAATAATTATAATTATCTTCAAGATCCAAGATAAGAGCAGCTTTTGGTTTTGAAGAAGCTTTCTTCTTTTCACTTTTAGTTTTCTTTCTATTGTTTTTTTGAAACCTTTCTTTGCCCTCATTCTCTCTATAACCTTCTTTCAATGAATATCTCATAATGGTCACATCTACATCAACTGTATTTATTTAACTTGAAATACCTGTTCATTTTGTAAATGAAAGTAATATGTTTTGATACTGTTCTACATTTAAATGCCTTAAAACAGCAAATAGCACAGAAAAAACAACAAAACATTTGACTTTTGGCCATTAAAAAATTGAAATAATGATGAGAGAGCAGGTGCGTAACTCATAAAGTTAGGCAGAATATATTGATAGTATCAGAAAGATAATTAATCCGGTGACATCAGACGACAGATAAATTGTCTAACTTTATGAACTTTATTTCCTACAACCTACACACATCCTCAGTAATGGTGAGGAGTCCAACATGTTGACAGCCTTAATGATCCAATAGGGTCGATGGTCTAAAAATACCTTCTAAAAAACGAAAAAAAACTGGGAGTGCACATCTGCACATTGCATTGATACTGGTGCACATACATTAAATAATTCATTCCGCACATGGATTGAAAAATTATGCCAACTGAATGTTTTTCTATTGAAAGGTTTCCATTCTGCATAATGTCATCAGGAACATGAATTGGTTCCACTTTTGAGAGTGATAAACAGTATTTTTTAACAATGAACTTAAGTTATACATCCATTGACTTATGATTAATTAGCCTTTTGGCACGGTTCTCTTGTTTTTGTTTCTTTTCTCTACTTCTAGGGAATCATAGATAATGTCACAATAGGATCTGTACTCTTGACAAACTGGACAATTTTGCCTTGGAATCCAGATTTCATGAGAGAGAATACTTTATTTGAAAAACTTTTGCTTAAACATACCAACAAGAATGTAAGCTTAGGACGGTGGAATTACAACAACATGGTAACTTATCCATCAATCTTTAGAGGAAGGTTTATTCTACCAGAGGACATCACCGACTTGTCTTTTGATACGTTTCTAAGGCTAGATGGCTGGCATAAGGTACTATATGTTTGTTATTATGTTTAAAAAATTAATTGTTCTTGTATGTTTAAAGAATTGTACAGTTTTTATAGGATTAAATTAAATGTGATGTTACCAAAAGAGTTGCAGTTCTTGTACCATTTTGTAATTTCATGAGGATCTAAAATTAAAATTATCTTTATCAGGCAGTGTTTGGTATCACCCACAGCATCTGGCTTGATGAGAGTTCATACTGTTTAAAAGTGAACATTTTCCCTGAGATAGGTGGCAGAAATTTATCTGTTTTTGTTGTTGTTGGTTTTTAATAAGGATTGCTTCAGCATAGTGTATTATATTATTTTTCAGAAAATGTTATATGTCATTGCAATAAGCATACAGACTTTTTAATGCTAGTAATTGTAGGTTGTAATTTCATAAACATTAGTGGTTGTAGGTTACAATTTAGTGAACATTAGTGGTAGCATGATATAATTTAGTGAACATTAGTGGTAGCATGCTATAATTTAGTTAACATTAGTGGTAGCATGCTATAATTTAGTTAACATTAGTGGTAGCATGCTATAATTTAGT
>NW_013671247.1:49719-63155 GCF_000517525.1 Limulus polyphemus
ACAGCTTAATGCGAGATATTCATGTAGCTCCATCTGGTAACAATTGATATGTAGCATGTACAGTTTTATCTCTGTCTGGGGAGAGACAATTGATATGAAGTATGTTCAGTTCGTCTAGTGAGAGACAGTAGAAATGAAGTTTGTGCAACTCCGTCTGGTGAGAGACAGTCGATATGAAGTTTTTGCAACTCCGTCTGGTGAGAGACAGTCGACGTGAAGTGTGTGCCACTCTCTCTGATGAGAGACAGTCGAGGCAAAGTGTGTGCAACTCCGTCTGGTGAGAGACAGTTAATGTGAAGTGTGTGCAGCTGTATCTGGTGAGAAACAGTCAATTTGAAGTATGTGCAACTCTTTCTGGTGAGAGACAGTCGACATGAAGTATGTGCAATTTCAACTAGTGAGAGACAGTCAACGTGAAGTGTGTGCATCTCTATCTGGTGAGAAACAGTTAATGTGAAATATTTGCAGCTCCATCTGGTGAGAAACGGGCAATGTGAAGTATTTGCAGCTCCATCTGGTGAGAAACAGTCAATGTAAAGTATGTGCAACTCTTTCTAGTAAGAGACAGTTGACGTGAAGTATGTGCAGCTCCTTATGGTGAGAGACAGTGAATGTGAAGTATGTGGAGCTCCATCTTGTGAGAGACAGCTGACATAAAGTGTGTATAATGAATTTGTGACATAAATATATTATAGCATGATGGAAACCGTAAGTTGTCAGTCTCTCCTGGTGCAAATCAGAAATCAGATGATCATTATTTATTTTTAGTTGATATAGGTTTTAAAAGTGGCTGCTTGTTTGATTGAACTTGATGTTTGTCAGTTGTGTTCTTTTTTTATAACATGTTGATGCTACGTTAGTGAAAGGATTACCACAGTCAAACAAACAAATCAGTCTACCTGGATCCATTGAACGGAGTTTTATGTCCTTCTTTATTCCAAGAAGCCAATATGGCAGACCTCCCTAGAATCATAAATTGTTGTTACTTTTTGTTCATCAAATAGCATTAGGTTCTTTTGAGGCAAGTTTATAAATCAAAACATAACATACATATTAATGAAATTAATGAATATTTCTGTGAGTTAATTCAAAAGTTTTAGAACAAATCAGTGATACAGTATAACAAGTAATCACAGCAGTATGTAAGAATAATACATTTGTTTAAACATTTGATAAGAAAGATGTGTAATCTATGAGCTATATGTAAAATATCCTGAAGTGCATCATAGGTAACAAAAAAACAATACTTCCTATTTCTATTTGTCAAACTGAAATCCTTATTGCCCACACACTTATTATAACAATGCAAAGTCGTTAGCTAATTCAACCACTTCAGCATCAGTGATTAATGTATTTAAGTTGAAACCAACTGTTAACAGGATAAAATATGCACCAAATGTTCCTCCTAATAATTGTTATTTTATGAGACAGAAGTTTAAACTACACCGAAAAAAACATAACCAATGAAAACTGTTAAATATATAGGTAGGCAGGAAATGATTTTCAGCTGCCTCACACCATAACACCAGCAAACGATTTTTGAGAATGGTATTGAGAACCAGCATTAATTTTTTGTACCAAAGTACAAATATTAAACTAAAGAGTATAGTGAAATTTTTCCTGTACTTAATATATCACAACAATTAAAGTTATCTACCATAAAAAGAACCAGTTACCATGTCTCTCTCCGCATCAATATATGGTCCAGGTCGAAGTATCACAAGCAACCCCATCTCTTGTGCTGTTTTAATGTATTGCACTAAGTCGTAATCTCCTTCAAAATAAAACAAACCAGGCTGGACTTCATGACTGCTCCATTCAATATACCTACGTATGGAAATGTAAACTTTTTATATCTTACTTGTTTGTGTTGTGTTTTGCCAACACCTTGATAACTAAAACTAGATAACATATTACTCCCTAAACTTGTATTTGAAAATGGGAAATCAGAGAACCTATACATGTAAAATTATCTCATTAATCCTGTAGCTTTAAAAATATGATTTAAGTCTCAACGACATAATAATTAAGGATTTCAAAATAAGGCTTTTCTACAAGTTTATGTCTTGTTGAAGTTTCAACATCACCTTTCTCAAGATAAAAGTTAAACAAATTTGAAACCAAAGTAATTACCTCACAACGTACACCTAAAATACAAGCTACCAAAAGCACAAAGAACTTATGAACACACATAACACATATGTTATTACAAAGATGAAGAACAAAATATAAAATGAATTTTTGTTTTTGTTTATTTTAATAACATATATTTTAAATTAAATTTCCAATGTAAATCTAAATGTTTCATAATTTAATGGTATATCAAATTCCTGGAATGAAACACAAATAATAAATTAGCTTTCTACAATCCACATTTCTATGAACCTCGAGGAATTACAAAAGTATAGTTTAATACTATTTATAAGTATTTTGTCCACCAGTAGCTAGAGTTGCTACCTCTACAAAACAGAAATGAAAGATACTCTGTTCCCATGTCTCAAATGATAAAGTTTTAGAGAAGTGAATTATTTAGGCCTTCTTTAACCTTTAAAATGAACTGTGCTTACATAAATCTTAAAAATTCTGAGGGCATTCTGTAGTAAATGTGTTTTTTTGTTATAAGTGAATCTAGTTAGTAATTCAGATGGCTTTCTAGTAAATATAATTTGTTAAATGACTGTTGATTACAAGGCTCATGATGAAGTACAAGTCACGTAAAATCATTTATTCAAAAATACTGCGTAACAAATAAAAACATAATAATACAGAATATGATGTAACATGTTAACCTCATCAGTAGTAAATGGGTTAAAATACAAGAAGGTTACAAGTTAGCAATTTCTACTTACACAACTAAATAGTACTATAGTACCAAACAATACTTACATTTTACAGGTATAAAATATATAGGCATAATAAAACAATTACTGCAGAATTATAGGTAAAATTGATGAAATAAACACGTGAGAAGTTTATAAAACTCTCGAATAATTAATCGAATGGCATATTATTTTATGATGAAAACCTAGATGTAAGTACAGAATTTAAGCAGCATCAGAATAAAAAGATTGGGATGTACACGAACCATGGTTGTTAAGTAATTGACATTTCACCAACCTAATATAACCCACACCATTTTGTAATACAAATAGCATCTCAATCACTACTATACCTGTCATATCCCAGTTGGCCTAAGTATTTCTAGTATTGGACGAAAGGTCTCATCAGCACTGAATATAGTGTGGTTGATAACCTTTGTTACTTTCTCTTATAAACACAAAAATTGTTTTAAAAAAACTCTCAGTTTATCTTCTACCATCTTTAGACTCCGTGCTCACCTGAACAGCAATCACTGGGCCTCCATTAGAGTACAGTAGAGGCCAAATCATCGGTAACAGTTTGTTGAACCATCGATCCATATAGTACAAGTACACTAAAAACACAATGGTAAAGTTCATTCCATGTAAGAAAGATAATTCTCTATATGTAAACAGATTAAAAAAAACAATTAATTTGATATCTATAATATTACTTAAAACACAGAAATAACAGTACTACCACTGTGAGAGTGTAGAATTAGGGAAAGATTAATAACATATTATTATTTATTTATTTTTAGGTAAAGTGTACAATTATCTGGCCATATTAAATATGAAACCTAAGATTGCTAAGTAATTTTTAGTTAGCTTCAGTTTTTTTTTTATGGTTATCAATTTACTTTTTCAATTTTGTGTAAATGATATGGCTTAGTAAGTTTAGATAGGAAACCACAGCAGTAATTAGAAGTGTTAATTGCAATACTGATGGTATTTTTGTTCTCAATTTTCTTTATGACCTATATCTTATTAAGGACCCTGTAACCAATCCAGCCATGGACCTGCAACCAAGTTGGTACATAAATAGATTAGAAAAATGTACTTAAGAAGTTGATGGGGATGGGCAATATTAGGGCTAAATATATAATTTTTATGTTTTCCATGAAGAACATTTGCTTGATAATTTTTTGAGCTGTTATATTAAAAATTAAGTATGTGTGATTTTTAGAGTTCAAAGTTTGTTTTTCTACAACATTCCTTGTGGTTTTTAATAAAACAACAGGTTAGACAAATTCATATTAAAATAGCTCATTTTTCAAATTATGACAATATTTTTGTGAAAACCAGGTAGAAAATGAATATGGAAGCTATTCAGCATGTGATTTTGCTTACACTGCTCATTTGAGAGACCTTTTCGTGAAGTATCTGGGTAACGATGTTGTGTTATTTACCACTGATGGTTACTCAGACTCCTACTTGATGTGTGGAAAGATTGATAGGGTCTTCTCAACTGTTGACTTTGGAACTGGTAAGAGTAAACATTCACTTATTTTCTTGCTGTCTGTTTCTGTACCATTTAATATAGATATTCATGGCAACAAAATTATTTGTAAAATAAAAATTTTATTTGTTGTGTTCATGTTAAACAAATGAATTTAGGTGGGAGTTAGCTCAAGGCTAGTGTCATGCAAATTTTATCATCTTGGAAAGAATGTTTTCCAATTTCTCTCATAGATGGAAATGCAAAGAGGTTTGTCACCATATTGTTAATTTTTACTATGAAACAATATCACACGAGCTTGCGTCAAATTAGAATAAAGGTGAACTATGCGACCCATCCTATAAAATAAGCTTTTGATCTAAGGAGAGAAAATGCTATATGTCGTATATGAATCGGGAGGGTTAACACCTCCCAGAAAATATTAAAACTTTACTTCTTTACAAACATTTTCTAATTATAGGTTCTTACATGTTGACAGATGCATTCATGGAAAGCATTTCTTCAAGTGTTTCACACACAGCCTCAGTGCTGACATTGGCATGTGGATAGCCCCAGTGGTCAAGCCAACCTGGATAAAACTCTGAATTGACCAGTGGCCCTCTTGACTGGTGAAGCCTTTGATGGTGAAAAGCATCAGTAACATTTGTTTCTGACAGAGATTAAAAATTGTTCTTATAATTGAATAGATTATATTCAGGGTTCACACTCCAGCTGCAAGCAAAATATTTAATACATACATATGTGGCCATCAATAACATGTATATACTTTACCACAATAACCAACATTACAACCAAAACCTGTCAATAAACAGCATTACAACGAACCTGTCAATAAACTTGTAAATAATAAACTTTATGAGAATTATAATTTGCAAATAAACAACATTATGACTGAAATCAGTAATTATAATAAACTAGAAATCCACAATATCCAATCACATTGCATCTATTACATGGTTTGGTTTGCTATTACTAAAGAGAAATTACCATATCTGACATTAACCTGCGATAAATTACACGACAAATAGCTATTTCAACATTTTGGTGATCTTACAGTTCATCTTCTTCATGGAAAATCAAAACAATTGAAAACAACCATTGTTCCACTTAGTAAAACCAGTATTCAAGTGGCTCTGTGTTCGAGGCAAACAAGACAACACCCTTGTATCTTGTAACCATACAACGTAAACAACCTTGTATGTTTTACCCAAACAGATAACACGTATATAGCTTGGAACCACACAGCATAAAGAAGTCTGTACAATTAAACCCTCCACTCTGACAGGTATCTCCTATATTACTTAGAAATACACAGCTTAAACAAACCTATATGTCCCACTAAGACAAACAACACCTTTATATTGAATACCCACACAGCATAAAGAAGTCTGTACAATAAAGCCCTCCACTCACACAGGTATCTCCTATATTACTTAGAAATACACAGCTTAAACAAACCTATATGTTCCACTAAGACAAACAACACCTTTATATCTGGGTTTATTATGTAGAACTATGGATCTTGTATCAGAGAATTAAAATGCTTTCATTAAATGGACTGGACTTCTCATTATTCTTTTTTCACATAAAAACCTGGTAAACAATACGAACCATCAAAACAACAATATATGGAGAAATCAAATCTAACCTGAATCAAGATGTGAGTATTATAACATAAACAATAATTGACTATTTGAAAAATATACATACATAGATTAGATAGATAATTGCTTAAGAATAAACATACACAAAAAAATACTGCATTTTTTCTTGAATATTTTTCATTTAATTTCACCCACAAGAATAATGAATCATTGCAACATAAAAAAGACAATGTACAGAAATATTTAAGTTTTCTTGGGCACATTAGAAAACTATTACACGTAAAAAAAGCAAAAGGTGGGTGATTTTGTCAAGTATTAATATTGTTACGTCTCTCGTCGTTTGTTAATTTCCGGTATAAATTCTTCCCGTGGAACTTCAGTGATACAAGTCCTTTCTTAAATAAAACTAGTTTATTCTTTCTCAATACAACTTTGAAATACACAGAATTTCCACGGACACTTTAACTGAAACACACGCTATAATTCACAACGATTCATGCACTTTACTTACGGTCATTACCGCTCACTTGACTCAATTATCTGTTTCTATATCTCTCTATCTGCAATTATGATCCCCACTTTATTTGCCGGGCTTATATATTAAATTAGAGGGCACCTAGAAAAGACTAAGGTTGCCAGGAACAGTCATGATCCTTCTAGAAATTCCAGCACACATGCTTCCAGCGTCGCGTGACTTCTGCTGTTGTAACGATATGTCTTAACCACACTACAACGTCCAAATGTTATTGCAGTTTTTGTGCAAAGCTACAAAAAATGTACACAACTGTCCACGATTTTGAACCAATAAAGTAGGAGGAAAGCCACTGGTCAACAGCATTCACTGCAAACTCTTGTCTGACCAAATGTCGACTTTCATTCTTATAGCACAACCAACTGCCCTCAGATTCACAGTCTGAGAACATTAACCATCAAACCAAGTCTGATAAGGTACTCATTGGTGGAAGAAAACATTTCTGGTCTTTACTTTGTTTTCTACTGTTTAAATAGCAAGTATAATACTAAATCAACATATGAGAAACAATACGTACATACAAATTTACACCCCACCCCGACAGAGAAGCATCTGAGAAGAGATCGAGATTTTGTCAGGTAGGGGATGTCCACTATGTCGAGATACTAATAAAAGTAATCAAATGGAAGAAACACACAGAAGACAACAAAGCTCTAAAGGATTCCAAGGTACCTGCAAGTACCTCTGGAAGCAGTACAGAGAAGCATCTGTGAAGAGATCAAGATTCTCTCAGGTAGGGGATGTCCACTATGTCGAGATACTAATAAAAGTCATCAAATGGAAGAAGCACACAATAGACAACAAAGCTCTAAAGGATTCCAAGGTACCTGCAAGTTCCTCTGGAAGCAGTACATGTCTGTATGACCAAGAAGAAGGTCTCAAGAGTGCAACAAAACATTCACATGTTCATAGGTAAAGAGGCAAAGGCCAAGAGGAAGAAAGAAGTTGAAAAATGTATACTCAGAAGTAACAAGTGGAGGGCAGGGACCAGAATCGACATGAAATCACAGCCCTGATCTGTGAAATGATAGAGATGGATGGGACCCTCAGGGCCAAACCTGTTAGGGTAAACATTGATGAGACAAGCAACGATCTCAAAATCAGGAAGGGAGGATAGGAAAGAAATAAGGATGGGGTGCTCGGAAAGGAAGGAGGAATGTAGATTCAGAAGGCTTAGAAGTGCATGAACAGAAAGATGAGGAGAGAAATACAAGAAACTATAGTATACAATGGGGAAAGATGCTGGGCCACAACAAGCTGGGTTTCCAGTAAGATGGTAAATATCCCTGAAGTCCTATGGACAGATAAAAGGAGCCAGATGAAGACCATGAGTAGATGTTACATTAGTTAGAAAAGCATCCCTACCCAACAAGTACCAAAAGGGGTATCAAGTAAGGCATAGTAGATAAAAAAAAAGTAGAACAGTTCCATGTAGTCAAAAGAAAAGAACATACATCTCCAGATAAGTGACAAGAGGTAAAGTAGGAGAGTAGTAAAGAAGAGACAAAAATGCAAAAATTGGCCACTAAAAAGAGGAATAGAAGTGAAGAAGTTATCCCCCCCCCCAAAAAAAAGTGGTAAAAAGAAGTTTCCAAGACTGGAAATTGGGTAACTTAAAGGAAGAACAGATGTAAACCACAATAAAGGAGACCAGTAAACATGAAGCGTGGTAGTATGCGAGTAAAATTATTTGAAAAACAAGTCTATATGGACTATAAAAGTAGTTGAATCAAGGGAAAAAATGGTAGTCCTGGGTATGTGTGACATGTAGTAAAATACAGGTAGAATAAGAAGACAAAGAGGAAAAAGAAAGAAAGGAACATACTCGAAAAACCATGTCAAGGATGAGATCAGAATGGTGAAAATTTTTGTTCACAGATAAAGCCATGCCTAGAGCAAACTCTCATAAGAGAAAAAGCCAGTCAAACATCATCATCGCATCCAAACAAAGAGAAGATACATACCTAAGGAATGGGAGAAGGCCCAGTATGTACGAAGGAATCAACAACATATCAAACAGTGACCATTACATCTACTATGGACAATGTACTCCCCTCCCCCATCAATAGAAAAAGACCTTGTGTTAGAAAAATAGTCCCTATAAAGTGGAAGTTACTGTTGATTGAAAAGTCAAAGAAACCAGTTAAACTTAAACAAAATGAAAGTGTCTGAAACTATTTCAAATCTCACATAGTTGAAAAATAAATTTAAAACATGTCCTTTCTAGACAGAGCCAAGGAAAAGAATAGAGAGCTATGGAGGGCTTTAATTGCATGACAACATCATCATGCACCAGCACAGCAAGAAAGATAGAATGAACAGGGTACCAGAGGGAACTAGGGATCAATAGGCCAAAGAGGCATTACCAATGGGACCAAAATAAGGAGTGTTGTATATGAAGAAGAGGATACTAGGAAGGAAATGTGAAGAGAGATGTGCAGAAAGGGACAAAATCAGACCAAAGTGAAAGCAATGACTGCAAGAGCTGAAGGATAAGGAACTAAGAACCAAAAGGATGGAACTGTGGGGGGAAAAAAATGAATGGCAAGGGGATAGAAGAGGGGTGTGCAAAAGCAAACAAACCCAACTAAACACCTGAGAAGTAGAATTCTGGCAAAACCAGAGAGGTGATCTGTTACCAGATTCAGAGCCTCTGGCACATGTAAGTGAAGAGACGTACTCAATGGGAATGGCCCCAAACAGCAGGTTCAAAACTCAGAAGCAAACTACCACAATGGATACCACACTCATGGTTGACATATGAAAAGAGTGGAAATATTGGAGGGAGGAGGGGGTAACATGCCTGATGAACCACAAGAAGTATGAATATGGAGAAGTGGAATGAGTGCTCCACGGGAGATCACGTGCACAAGGTCAGTTACACACATCCTTTCCAGTTACCAGTTCTTAGCTGCTGGGATCGTGGTCCAGGAGGATCCCCCACTGTGTGGACTTAGCACAACATGGTGAGAAGTGGGGCTTTGGTGGCACTGTCATTATAGTATGGGTCACCTCTAAAAACCTACTCTCATCCTGCAGCCAGAGTCTGTTCAATAGAGTCGAGATGAGCACACGGTATGGTCTGATTATGTCCTAACCACAGTAAACATACTGGCTCATCGACCACTTGTGTGCAAGTGCTTGGACAGTCATGTTCTCATTCCACCAGACCCTGTAACACTTGAGGCTCATTTGCCTCTACACACTTACATTCTGGGCAAAGAGCATGCCCTGGTCATGACAAGATGTGGTTTCCCACAGGTGTGTCCCTATGGAACCCATGCTATTGGGTGTCTCATTCTATAAGCTTTCCCTTCAGGTGCTTTCTGATGAGAGCTTATCTAGGTTTTAAATATTTTGTATTGGTCTGTCCACACCCAACCTCCCCACTTTTTTATTTTGTTTTCAAAAACTTATATCAACAGACAATCTTTGGTAAAAGTAAATTTTGTACTTCATTTATCACAATACATCATCATAAAGTTAACATTTTCCTAATCTGAAAATAAATTTTCAATAGATACTCACCTCTACACACAAAAATGTTATTTCCCTCATGCATCTGCCTACAAGATTTGCATGCCACTAGCTATGACCTAACTCACACCTAAATTCATATATTTAATGTGAACTGCACTGGTGCATGATGACATCAAAATATGACGAAAGCTCTCCACCAATAGCAGGGTGAAGCAACCTCTATGCACAGTAGCTCTTCTTATGCACTTGCACATGTGATAACTTTATTCTTTGATGAAGCAATACTAAGGAATTACTTAACTGCTTGACATATAGAAAAAAAGATCAATCTCATGAGGTTTTGAAGGCATTTACTTGGTTTATTTTGGATTTTGTGCAAAACTACACGAGGGCTATCAGCACTAGCCATTCTTAATTTACCAGTGATAGACTAGAGGGAAGGCAGCTAGTCAACACCACCAACTCTGGGGCTATTCTTTTACCAATGAATAGTGGGATTAACCATCACATTAGAATACCCCTACAGCTAAAAGATTGACCATGTTCAGTGTGACAGGGATAAGAACCTGCAATCCACAGATTGCGAGTGTAATGCCCTAACCACCAGGCCAAGCAAGTGTTTATTTACGAACAAAAATAATCTAAAAATTGATGTATTTCTTGGCTTTTAATATACTTTCATGATTAAAACATACCAACACCATGATCAAATTATATTGGTATATTTTCTTATTTGTTTCAGTGAAAGAGGAGGATGGACTGCTTTTGCTTAGTTATTTTTTTCCATTTATTTTACTGTTAGTATCTTACAAGTTATTTTTATGCTATTAGTATTCTCCATTATTTAGGTTTACCGTAGTTGGTTTATTTATCCTTTATTACTTGACAACAAGCTTCCCATAATTGGCTGCAGACAGTGAATGTATAGTTTTGTTCAGGACATCGTGGGTTCAAGCACCTGAACCTGGTGTCCCTCTAACAACGTTAAATGTCTCCATCTGTTGTAACACAGCCAATTTTTACCCAAGTGGTGTATAATTGTGGAATCAGACTATCTTCAGCACTATTTAAATGATAGTTATACAATATCAATGCATAAATAGGTTTTTAGATTCTTTTTTTCTATATGCTTTGTCTTTGCACATTTTTGGATTACATTTTAAGACATTTTCACTTCATTGTTTGGTGGTTGTTGACAACTTTCACCCATTTATGTATGATGTTAAGTTCTCATCTTGTATTTGTATGTTCATTATTGCTACTACATCTATAGATACACACACACAAGTTTTTAAACTGGAGACTTCTGCATAATTCAAACATTAAGAAATTTTCTCACAGGTATAGGTGTAAAACTGGCTTTCAACAAGTAATTTTAAACAAACATTTTCAACATTACAAACTAACAAAATTAGTTATATGAATTAAATAATAGTAGTAAAAACCTTGCCAATAATTTTTCTCATACTAAAATATTTTTCAGTTGGATCTCCAGCCTCAGACAACGGTGCATCGTAATCATAACTCGTTGGAGTAACTTGGAAAACGTGGCCAAGATCAGCACCTGCAGAAGTATGAGAAAAGAAAATGGTGTAATCAACCAAAAACAATTGTTTGAACCTATGGAACAGCAAAAAAAACTGAGCCATTGGTATATTTCTGAAATGAAGGACTTACTCTAAGAAAAGAAGTAATTAAAATCACTTTTATAGCACGCAATATTAAACATGCCTCAAGCATAAAATTAAACTCACATAGAAGTCTCGTACTTATCATAGTTTTGTAAAAACACACAAAATAACATATATATTACATAAATATTAATTACAGAACATTTTATTATAAAAAATGTCAATACTAGGAAACAATTTATTTACTGATAAGCTTTGAAGCAAATACTACCAAGTTTTAAGATATTTTTCTAGATAGTTCTTTGTTTTGAATTTCAAAACATACAAATGAAATAAAATATAATTTAAAACTTGACAAAGAAACAATCATAAGTTTGATAATGTTCCAACTGAAAAAAAATCTATAAATTCCATTTTGTAAAAAGCAAATGAAAATTTTTGAGTCTTTGCAAAAACTTACCACTTCCAAATCCAAAAGAAGTTCCTCCATGAAACATGTATCTGAAGAAGGCAGAAAAAATATCATACATAAAGACGATGACTCTTTCCATAAAATGTTAGTTATTAGACAAAGAAAACTTTTAGGAATGTTTAATACATACAGTTGTTTATTTATTTTGATTCTCTGACTATAATTTCATTTCAAAACACATTACTTTCAGCCTGTGTTTTTCTTGTGTATGACTTTAATCTATTACACAGAATTAGATGAGAATCTGAAATTTTACCACATTTTACTAATGCTTCATTTCCAATATTATATATACACATCGGAATTCAGTAACTTTTGTTTATTTGTTATTCCTGTTTATAACATTTAAATTTATGTGTTCATTCTTTGTGTAATCTATTTTTTTAGGTTTGATTGTAATTCTAACCTCATGTTTTTACAATGGTTTACATTTCAGTTTTTACCTCTACCCTCAGAACCAGTGCCTGGGCCAAGTAAAAAACTTGCTCTTGGAACAGTTGATCTGGAGACTACTGTGAGATTTCTTAAGTAAACTTTAAAATCATAGAAAATGCAAATGTCTCAGAATTATGCTAAAGTTTAGAATTACAAATACTCGTTTGTCAATTTCCATAAAAGATAACACAGATATACTGTGTGACATTCTTTTTTCGCTTGATTTTTTAACTGAATTTTGTAAACTAATATAAACTACTTATATTTCAATATAAGATATCTAAGTTATATAGTAAACAACTTCAATACGTAACAATCATATTTATTAAACAAAAGATGAAATGTTGTGCATAAACGGCTGTTTTGCAACAACGGACTTGGCTGTTATGTGTAAAACTAGCTAAAAACTTGACCCAAACAACACACACTCCCTATGGACATCCAAAATACACATGGTTCATAGGTAGAAACGAAACAACACACACTTTCTATGGACGTCCAAAAAACACATGGTTCTTAGGTAGAAACGAAACAACACACACTCCCTATGGACATCCAAAATACACATGGTTCATAGGTAGAAACGAAACAACACACACTTTCTATGGACGTCCAAAAAACACATGGTTCTTAGGTAGAAAGAAAATGCATGTGGTTCATAGGGACAGATTTTGCCATAACATATACATGTCAAACTTAAGGACAAACTTATATATTATATTCAAATTCTATTTGCATAAATTTTATGTGACTTGTATAGCATCCCCTGTTAAGAAACTTGACTGTTATGTCATGACTTGGATAGTTTGTTTTCTTGTTACATTGGAATAACACCATTACTTTTAACCGTCACACACATGTAGATTTTCACACATTTTCATATAAAACATTGTCAGCAGCTAAAATCATGGAAAGATGCAGGATCAAGATATAATAATACAAAAAATCATACTTGTATTTACAAT
>NW_013671248.1:0-9858 GCF_000517525.1 Limulus polyphemus
TCCAAGGCATCTACAAACTGATCCCTCAGCAACAACTTGAGGAGATCGGGTGGGCTTTGTGTGCCATGCTTTCCAAGTCTTGTGCCAGCTCTTGCAGGCTCTCTCCTTTAGCACGGACCCCCGCCCTGAACCTGGCCCTGTAGACTTCTGACTGGTTTTGGGTTCAGTACCTGAGTTCCAGAGCCTCTACCAGTGCTCTATAGTTGTGTCTGTCGGCTGCTGTCAACTGTCCAAGTATTTCCAGTGGTTGTCCCTTCAAGTTCGTTGCCAGATATACAGCTTTCTGCTCCTCTGTCCATCCATTCATCTCTGCCAGTAGCTCAAATTGTGCTCTAAATGCTCCCCACGGTGCCTTCCCATCGAATTCCTGTGGCTTCCTTCGCACTGGATCACTCCTATTACTGGCATTCATATCTGGGATGTGACTTCTAACGGGACTGAATATGTCTGCATTAGGGTTTAGTTGCAGAGTCTGGAAGGGGCTTGTCATTGTCTGGGGCTGGTTAAGTCGATGGTTAATGTATCCTCCTTGTGTAACAGACAATAAATCGTCCTTTAACATATCTAATTCGCTTTTAAATTTACTAATGTTTTCCATTTGTACTTCTTGCCATTGTTGTTGATTTTCTTGTAGTTGCTGCTGACTTTCCTGCAACTGTTGGATACTTTTTTCCTGTTTCTTTTCTCGTTATTCTTGTTTGTTTTCTTTTTCCTCCAGCAACTGCTGTAATTTCTCTTGTTTATTTTGCTGTTCGAGCTGCCATTGTTGTAAGTTTTCTAGCCACTACTGTAATATTTCTTATTGTTTCTTTTCCTTTTCCTCCAACAACTGTTGTAATTTCTCTTCTCGTTCTTCTTGTTTCTTTTCTCGTTCTTCTTGTTTATTTTCTTTTTCCTCTAACAACTGTTGTAATTTCTCTTCTCGTTCTTCTTGTTTCTTTTGCTGTTCTTGTATTGCTGCCATCAAGTCTGCTAGGCTGTAGTTTGATTTGCTGCTTCTCGTTTCCATTTTTTTTTCCCGTCCCACTCTCTGACACCAGTTAAATTACTCACTACACTGTTCCCGTCACGTTGTGACCATCTTATATATACTAGACTACCCCCAATCTAGTAAATGCTAGGGCATTCACGAAGGAACAGGATATTTCTAGAAACGTGGCGTGACACTAGTCACGTGACCTCGCTGACGCAACATTATTGTTATTGGTTTATTGTATGTGGTTATTGTTCGGGACGAACAATACTAAGGAGGTGGCAATGTATAACTATCATATGAAAATACAAACATAAATTGCGCGTACCGTATGCTTTCAGTGTTTAAAAAGTACACAGAAAATATAGTTCTCCACTAACGAGGAACCTTCTGTAACAACAGCAAAAATAAATGAAGTAAAATCATGAAAAGTTGCATAAAGTATTGTCTATTTCAAAATGTTTCCAAAATCTCACTTTGTTGTTCTTGCCTAGTCTTCTCGCCAAGAAAATATTTGCTAGCCATTTCAAAGTTTAGAATATCTATATTAGCACGGGTGATATGTCAAGCATGTCACCTTTTCCTCAATCAGACGACTTATACTTCCAATTTAAATTTTATTCTGTGCACAGGATCATTTCATAGCCAACACAGCGGAAACTAAAATCTGACAGGAATAACTGAAGCAATTTGTGACTCAGACTGAATGTATCTGATTGTAGTTACGCATGTTGATTGAAAGTTTATTCTTCCTTTACACACAAACTGTGACAAAGGGCACGCATCAAGTTACAGTACATTCATTACAAGTATTGTGGCAGTTCTGTCTTCTCTTTATTTTTGGAAATAATCAGAAGTTTGTTTCTGTTGTATGAGTCGTGTGCCGGATAGTGCAGTATTTAACATTGATGTTTAACTGTTTTAACTTTTACTATTAGACATCGCGAAAACGTAGCCAACTCAGGTACGTAAATTTATGTTTGTTTTAAATTTAAGTACGTGTCTTGTTAAAATATCTTAGTACTTGAAATATAGAAGTAAATTGTCTTTGCAATGGACTGTCTCACAAATCTGAATAATGAATGTGTAGGTAGGGTAATACCAATAGAGTTAGAATGGACATAGCCTGATAGTGAAAGAGGATTTTTCTGGGTTGTCTGTTACTCATTGTTAAGACTAGTCGCTATTATTTGTAATTTATACTAAAGACTTTGTAACGGACTAAAAAAGAATGAAACAAAAAACGCCGCTACAACAAGGGTCAAACTAAAACAATTTATTATTAAGTAGAACCTAATCACTTATACTTGCAGCAAAAAAGTTAGGAAACCTGTACCTGGCCAGGACGTAATAGAAATGTTATTAAACAATACAAGATGAATCTTGGTTAATATACATGATAGACAAATTAGGAAAAAGAACCAGAAGAAGATAAACACAATATTCCAAAACTAAATCACTTCTCAAGAGCAATAATAACATGAAGTAATTATTATTTTTAACTACATCTCTTAGACTAAACCATTTTTAAGATGAAGGTTGTTTTTTTATTAAGTGTGTGAGGAGGTTAGATCATGAGTTTAGATCTCATATGACTAACAATTATCATAAATGTACATAATCTTTCACAATATTAATATTTATATATCACCACTAGAGAAAACTGCTGTCATTTTCATAATACCTACATATTTAATCAAAATGAACACGCTCCATGTAGAAGGTAAGTGCATTCATATAACCAAAAATTCATAGTTAAAGTAAATGATATAACAAATAATCAGTGAATAGTAAACAAAATAAAAGTAGGATCTACTATCTTGCAGGTTTTAGCAATTCTTTTGGCAGAAATACTTGATTGTTCAAGTGTCTTCTATAGCTAATAGTAGCAAAAAGTTAACAATTAATATGAAAACCAATGAACCATTATGCCCTTGAACTTGAACTTCAACGTTGCCTTTAATTAAATAAAGTTCAATCATTATATTCAGCATTCAGTAGAAGTAAACAGTGAAGACTAACCTTTGTTTTTCAAGAAGTAATTTATTCACTTGCTATACTTTTATAAAATTGCTTACATGTACTGTTTTTTTTCAGAGTAGCTTATTCCATTGGCCAATCACTTAGAAATAATAAAACTTTTAATCGCAGGATAGCCAGTCATTTCCAAATCTTAAACTAATGTATGTTTGGTCCCTCATCCCATTGTTTTAAAAATTCAATGAAAATAAATTGGACACTTATCTGTTAATCTTCCTGAAAATGTATTTAACATCAGTAAGATCAACTTTTACTCAATTTTTTTTTATAAAAAAAAAATTTTTCACCATAAATTAAGTCTTTCATCCTATGAATCATTCTAATTTTAGTATCCTTCCTCAGAACACTTTCCAATAAATCACTATCCTTTTATAGATAAAAGAGACAAAAATGTGACACTGTATTCCAGGTGAGATGTAACTAGTAATGGCTTGATTGACTTATCCTGTAACATGTCAAGATCCATAACTGTAGATATAGTAGGTTCTCATCTATTTAAATGTATTGTGATATGCAGACATATCATGTGCTATATACCTGCTTTAGTGATATAGAGATCTATAAAATATCTTTATTATTTAGTTTCCATGCTGTAAGGGCAGCAACTCGTGGTCCAGAAAGTCAGGAGATTGTCTTGCTCTAGTTGTTCTATGTCATAGATAATGTCTATTGTTCTAATGAGGATATTGTAACAACATATAGCATATTGGTTGAAAGTATTAACACTGTAATATCCCTTACTGGCTGAGCTTCACATTATATGAATGATATAACTGACCAATGTTATTCTACTTTATAAGGGAAGTGATAAAAGTTGTCTCAGTAATTATAGGAAAAGGTTTTGAAAGGATGATAAAATGATGATTTGCAAAGTCATCAATAGTTAGCATGGTTTGGATAGGGGAAAATCTTGCTTGTATAGTGGTGATTTTTATTATTCACTACTGGTGTAATTCATAGTATTGGTAATATTTACATGTGTATATCTCTGTATATGTACATATATATATATAGACAAGGTTCAGTGTCAGTGAATGTTACACTTACAACCTAGATTGACCAAGAGGACCAATGTTATCCTTAAATGTTATGTTATATAAATTTATATTCATCATTAAAACATTTAACAAAGATTCTATTTTTTTTTTTTTACTTGTGTGTGGGTATTTGTAATGTTAAGCACAAAACAGTTGTGATATATATATATATATATATATATATATATATATAATGTTTATATTCATTATTAAAACATTTAACTAAGTTTATATAGTATAAAGATTTGTAGTTTAGTATTTCAATAGTTCCACTGTTGTCTTCATTGGTGTAATTGTTTATATGAGGTGTATGTATTCAATGGGGTAAAAACCTACTCCCCAGTCATGTTTAAACTACATAAGTTTTAGTAAATCATTGTGCCCCCCTTGAGGACTGTTTCACTTTCAGGCTTATGTACACCACCACACATACAGATATGTTTGAATATTGAATAGCTAATACGTTATACTTGACATTTGAATGTCAAATAGGGAATAAGTAACTAACTTCACCCAAGGCTCAAGCACCTTTTACAACTAGTAGGATAACATGGACTGTTACGACTTTCAATGTTGTTTTTCAGCTTTATGAAGCCTAATCTTTATTTTCAGGATAATTTAATCAATTAATGTCCTTTTTTTAAAAATGTTGACTTATACTGCTTCTAAGAGCAACTTATTTCATAACTGTTAATCTGAACCTAGCCATTATATTCCAAGTATAAAGCTATTGTATGTTTGGCCCTTTATTCCATTATTTTAAAAATACAGTAAAAATAAATTGGACATTTATCTGTTAATCTTCCTGAAAATGTATTTAACATCAGTAAGATCAACTTTTACTCAATTTTTTCTTAAAAAAATTTTTTTCACCATAAATTAAGTCTTTCATCCTAATGAATCATTCTAATTCTAGTATCCTTCCTCTGAACATTTTCCAATAAATCACTATCCTTTTATAGATAAAAGAGACAAAAATGTGACACTGTATTCCAGGTGAGATGTAACTAGTAATGGCTTGATTGACTTATCCTGTAATATGTCAAGATCAATAACTGTAGATATAGTAGGTTCCCATCTATTTAAATGTATTGTGATATGCAGACATATCATGTGCTATATACCTGCTTTAGTGATATAGAGATCTATAAAATATCTTTATTATTTAGTTTCCATGCTGTAAGGGCAGCAACTCATGGTCCAGAAAGTCAGGAGATTGTCTTGTTCTAGTTGTTCTATGTCATAGATATGTCTATTGTTCTAATGAGGATATTGTAGCAACATATAGCATGTTGGTTGAAAGTATTATCACTGTAACATCCTTTACTGGCTGAGCTTCACATTATCTGCATGATATAACTGACCAATTTTTATGTTACTCTACTTTAGAAGGAAGGTGATGAAAGTTGTTCCAGTAATTATAGGAAATGTTTTTGATAGGGCGATAAAAGATTGTCTGCAAATTAAGTCATTAAGTCTTGGACTAGCTAACTGCAAGGGTTTCCAAATTACTTAAAATAGGTATTTAAAAACACAATGAAATTACTTTTAAGAACAGTTTTGTAAGAAATCCAATTTTCATATTTTAATATTTATCTAAGCCTTTTATTTTTAAAACAAAACTATACAATCTAAATTAAAGCTTATTGATATACCACATTGACTGTTTTTCTTTCTTCTGACAATATATACAGGTTTTGATGAGATCCAACCTTTGAACATCCTACATAGACTTGACCATGTGAAAAGCAAGGCTGCTTTAGGACCAATCCATTAACCTTTAAACTTTAACCCTGTGCCTTATTAACTGACATTGCAAAACAAATTGTAACTGGGAATTGGAGCTTTCTATATTCAAAGGGGTAATCACTTGGTAGCAAAGGAATTCTTGGAATGAAGACATCTTCACCTTTGACATGACCAGTTGTAATTGTTGCTTCAATAACTTGTGGCAGTATAGTCTTAACAACCACATGAACAGTTGTAATTGTTGCTTCAATAAATTGGGGCAGTATAGTCTTAACAACTACATGAACAGTTGTAATTGTTGCTTCAATAACATGGCAGAAAAGTCTAAACAACCACATGACCAGTTGTAATTGTTGATTCAATAACATATGGCAGTGTAGTCTTAACAACCACATGACCAGTTGTAATTGTTGCTTCAATAACATATGGCAGTGTAGTCTTAACAACCACATGACCAGTTGTAATTGTTGCTTCAATAACATATGGCAGTGTAGTCTTAACAACCACATGACCAGTTGTAATTGTTGATTCAGTAACATATGGCAGTGTAGTCTTAACAACCACATGACCAGTTGTAATTGTTGGTTCAATAACATATGGCAGTGTAGTCTTAACAACCACATGACCAGTTGTAATTGTTGCTTCAATAACATATGGCAGTGTAGTCTTAACAACCACATGACCAGTTGTAATTGTTGATTCAGTAACATATGGCAGTGTAGTCTTAACAACCACATGACCAGTTGTAATTGTTGGTTCAATAACATGTAGCAGTGTAGTCTTAACAACCACATGAACAGTTGTAATTGTTGATTCAATAACATATGGCAGTGCAGTCTTAACAACCACATGTAACATGTAGCAGTGTAGTCTTAACAACATGTGGCAATTACAACTGGTTTGATTCAATAACACATGGCAGTGTAGTCTTAACAACCACATGAACAGTTGTAATTGTTGATTCAATAACATATGGCAGAAAAGTCTAAACAACCACATGACCAGTTGTAATTGTTGATTCAATAACATGGCAGAAAAGTCTAAACAACCACATGAACAGTTGTAATTGTTGATTCAATAACATATGGCAGTGTAGTCTTAACAACCACATGACCAGTTGTAATTGTTGCCTCAGTAGTCTTAACAATCACATGACCAGTTGTAATTGTTGCTTCAGTAACATGTAGCAGTGTAGTCTTAACAACCATAATTTTGGAGGATCAAGATTTCTCATGAACATTATTGGTGAACCAACCTTTAATTTTAGAATGTGACCTGCCATCCCTGGTAGTTTAAGATAATTTCGGAATTCAGTTAGGTAATTTACAGTATCAACTGAAACACAGACAATGGAGCTGCAGGTGCATACCGGTCTGGGAACCTTTTGCAATAATTCATCATTATTTCATGAACAGTATCATTTGTAGGTGCAAGAATTGATCTTTTACACAAATATTAGGGAACACCTTTTCTTTTAGCTCTTCTGCATTCATAACTAAGTTACCACATTTGTCTGGAACAGTAATGTAGTTGTTTGTTTCATTGATTGGAAACTTTATAAAACTAACTTAAGAAGAAGAAGTTTCTGATTTTATATCACAAAAGTTATTAAAAACAGAGAAAATAAACCACAACTTAACATGAATATTACATGTTCAACATAAACAACATTGGTGGCCTAACAACAATATCATGATAATTTTATTGCTAAATAACGTTGTATATTGTTGAGTATTACCAAAAGGAGCATGACACAAAGACAGAAACTGAATTAAAAGCTAAAAGTTAGTCCTTGTCAGAATTTTGCCCCTTCATGTTTCTTCTGGGAAATGCAGGGGTCACTATGTTTATTTTTGATGGTGATTAGTCAAATAGTGTGCAAGGAGTTAGTGGACAGAAAAATATACAATTTCATTTTTAAATATATACTGGCTATATTTTCTTATATAGTGCTGGTATCATTGCCTATACATACAACCGATGTAATTTATAGTATTTGTACTATTGTATATATGTATGTGTATGAGAGAGCCAGAGAGAAGTCCATTATTACACTTAAGTGTTATTGTTTTTTATATTCATCAGTAAAACATTTAACTAAGTTTATATAGTATAAAGAATTAGAGTTTAGTATTTCAGTAGTTCCACTGTTGTCTTCATTGGTGTAGTTTGTTATATGAAATTTATGTACTCAGTAAGGTTTAAAATGCATAACTTTTGTTGAAGATTATCATGATATTTTACTAGTTGATGTCAAACAAAGTAACTTTTACTCTAAAGATGTAAAGATGCTTATGAATTATGAAGGTTATTATTTGATAAAAAATTTTAATATTTTTACAGGATACATGTTCTAATTCTTAACCTGTTTTTCTCTAGTCTAACTGCAGGTTTTGATAAAGATATAAAGGTGAAGCTGTGATATAACCATGGATGTATCAAAGATGAAAGTTGAACCCTTTTCTGAAAATGAACAGGATGATTTGGTGGATATCAAATTGATGAAAAATGAAGATGAAACTCCTACATTTTTTAGTAGTAAGTATATATATATTTAGAATATAAATATTTTGTGTTTTATCCAACACAAGTAGTGTAAATGTTACCTGTTTAACAGTGTACATGAATTTTCTGTCAGTGATTATTAGATATTTCTTATTGAGTTAATTTCCTCTGTCATGTATGTACATCAGTAAAATTAGGTTATATTTTGTTGCTTATTTTGGTCTTTCATGCAAGTAAACTAAAACCAGTAACATTAGTGTGATTATAACCTATACCATCACCTGTGGGTGGAGTTAAACCTGAGACCTTTAAAATGTCAAGCTTGTACTCTACTAACTGAACTAATTTATTAACCTACTATCTACTGTTAGTAAAGCAATTTATATCAATTCAAAATACACTTATTTCATGAAACACTATAAATTAATAATATTGTCATTAAAACTGATAATAATAATAATAATAACAACAACCCTCTAAATACATAAAGTAAGTTATTTTAATGTAAAGTGTGAGTTGTTGGAAACGAACATTGATACATGTTATTTTTGTATAAGTTTTTATTCTGAAGAGGAAAATAACCTATCACACTGAAAGACTTATTAAAGGCTTTATAAAGTCACAGACAAATGTTTGGCTGGAAATAATTAATTTAAAAAGTTGGAATTTTTTTGTATTGCTTACTAAAATCTTGCCAAATGTTGTGAACATACTGGACAGATTGTTATGGATTACATGGTAAAAATAATGTCAAATTGACATGAAAATTATTTTTTAAAAGTACTCTCCTTAAAATATTTGAGAACTAAACACCAAGAACTTTAAACTAAGTAATGAAAACTTTGACTTGAAAGTGTTAATTACAAACCTTAGCATGGTGTTAACCATCTGCATATGGCTTGATCAATATGATTGATTTGTAAAGACCTGTAAACTGTGAAACTTTATATACTATAACTGAATGTAATACATGTAGTATTAAATTATGTTTTCAATGTTATAATTTACTTGTTTTCTAGAGAGAGTTGTTATTTGTAAGGATGACTAGAGACAAGGATACTGTTATGACAGCAGAAGTCACGCAACCATGGGAGCATGCGCACTGGAGTTTCTAGAAGGATCATGAATTATTGAGGAACCACGTGAATGTACGAGTGTTTGCCAGGTGCCTTCTTTTTTTGGTATATAAGCCCGGAAAATAAAGCCAGCGATAAAGAGATATGCAGATAGATTGAAGAGATAGATAATTGACTCAAGCGAACAGTAGGCACCATAAGTAAAGTGTATGAATCACTGTGATTTATAGCATGTGTTATAAAGGTTGTTAAGTTTAAAGTGACTGTGGAAATTCTGTGTACTAAAAAGTTGAATCAAGAAAGAATAAACTAGTTTTAATTAAAAAAGGACTTGTATTGCTGAAGTTCCTGAAAAAGAATTTATACTGGAAATTAACAAACAAACAGATACATAACAAATTGGTGTCAAAGAGTGGGATGGAAACGAGAAGTGGCAAATCAAACTACAGCTTAGCAGATTTGATGGCAGTAATACAAG
>NW_013671248.1:10740-12047 GCF_000517525.1 Limulus polyphemus
AACGAGCCTGAAGGGACAACCACTGGAAATACTTGGACAGCTGTCAGCAGATGACAGGCACAACTATAGAGCACTGGTAGAACTCGGGTATGGAACTCAAAATCAGTCCGAAGTCTACAGGGCTACGTTTAGGACTGGAGTCTGTGCTAAAGAAGAGAGCCTGCAAGAGCTGGTACAAGATTTGGAAAGTACAGCACACAAAGCCTACTCAACTGCACTACCCGATGTCCTCAAGCTGTTGTTGAGGGATCAGTTTGTAGATGCCTTGGACAGTCCACAGCTGAAGATACAAGTAAAGCAAGCACACCCCTCTATTATGCGGGATGCAACGGTCAGAGCTTTTGAAGTCAAATCCTATGTTAACTCCAGTGCAGAAGTACCAAGGTTGGTACAGTCATCAGGATTCAAGGCCAAAAAAGGTCAGCTTTCAGAGAAGTTTGAGGGACTTTGCTGGCACTGTAACAAACCTGGGCACAAGAGAGTTCCATGCCGGCAACTTCAACACAGGGAAGATGCCATGACAGGAATGGCTGCTAACCAGAAAAGTTGTTGGAACTGTGGAGAGCAAGGACATATGTGCAGCCAGTTTAAGAAGAATACTACCAATAAGTCAGCCTCGAGTAAACCAGTAGTGGTTGGTGTTGAGGTACGCCCACCAACCCCCACTGTGAAAGTTCCAACGACTAAGTGTAAAATGGCAAGCACACATAACGTCTATGTGACAGGAAAGCTGAATGGCCACAAGTGCAACTTAGATTCTTCATCTCTGCAAACCCTTGTGAGTATCAAGGTACCAGATCACAAAGGAGTGCCAGAAGCCATACAGAAGCTCTGTGGTGTGACAGGACATTATACAAGGTTGTGGGGACCAGTGTGGGTAGCTATTGAGCTCATGGGCATAAATGACAGACACAAAGTACAGTGAGTGGTCACAAGTAAATAGACACCTAATTTTTCGTCATTTAACTGATTTATGCTAACTAATTTGTGCTCACAGAGCACCATATAAATGAAAATGGTCCGCACACTAATTATCTTGTGCTACAACATGACTAGAACTCAAGTTTCTCTCGAATTGTCAGGTTTTGTTAGAAGAAAGATAGTTGGTCAAGCAGATGGTGGAATAAGTCAGTGGCAAATTTCATAGAATTTGGGAATCCCGCTTTCGACAGTCAACAGAATCATCGTGCAGTTCAGGAAACACGGCAAGGAAACAACTGAACAGCATCCAGGTCATCCTAGTCCATCGAGAGGACAAAAAGGGCTGACAAGAGGAGCATTGAAATGGATCCCAGATTAACGCCTGC
>NW_013671248.1:12806-19858 GCF_000517525.1 Limulus polyphemus
ATGACTGAAAAATTCAATTTTTTCTGAAAAGGTGGTGCCTATTTACTTGTGACCACGCTGTGTATACTTGGCTGACATTGAAGACTCATGCATATTAAGGTTGGACTACTTACCACCGAGGAACTGTGTAGTTAACTTTGATAAAATGACTTTTGAGAACAACAAAGGCCAAATTCCAGTAACTGTTAAAGGTGAAGTTGAACTAACCAGATGCCATCAAGCTGAAGTCAAAGTGACTGAAGGAGTTGATGATGGTGAAGTAGAACCAAGTATAGATATTAAAGCAGAACAGGAGAAAGACCAACATTTGAAACCAATAATTGATTTCCTAAAAGCAAGTGTTTTGCGCCCTTGGGAAAAGGTGTCTAGCTTAAGCCCTGTGACAAAGAACTAATGGGACCAGTTGAAGCTTGAAGATGGTAGTCTTGTCCGGAGATGGGAAACTGCAGATGGAAAGTGATAACCTGGTAAACAGTTATACCGAGAAAGTTATGGGAAGTTGTGCTGCATCAATCCATGATAGTTTAATGGGAAGACATCTCGGAGTAAAGAAGACATTCAGTCACTTGCGGCAGAGATTTTACTGGATTGGTATGAGGCAAGATGTGGAAGAATGGTGCAGTACCTGCAGTACGTGTTGTGCAGAAAAAATGACCCAAGCATAAGGGATGTGCTCCAATGAAGTCATATCAATTTCGTGCACCAATGGAAAGAGTAAAGAAGACATTGAGTCACCTGTGGCAGAGATTTTACTGGATTGGTAAGAGGCAAGATGTGGAAGAATGGTGCAGTACCTGCAGTACGTGTTGTGCAAAAAATGGACCCAAGCATAAGGGATGTGCTCCAATGAAGTTATATCAATTTCGTGCACCAATGGAAAGAATAGCCATTGACATTGCTGGTCCTTTGCCCCAAACTCATGCTGGAAACAAGTACATTTGTGTGGTGATGGATTATTTCAGTACCAAATACCAAATCAGGAAGCTACAACTGTAGCTTCGGTTATTACTGATTTCTTCTTCAGGTTTGGTATGCCATACGAACTGCAGTCAGATCAAGGCCGTAACTTTGAATCAGCTGTGTTCCATGAATGCTGCAAGTTGTTTAGCATACGAAAGACCAGGATAATGCCACTTCACCCACAGTCTGATGGGATGGTAGAAAAGTACAATCGGACACTGGGACAGGAATTCACAAAGTTTTGTAATAGCCACCAAGATAACTGGGATGTCCTACTCCCTCCACTGATGATGGCCTATGGAACAGCAGAGCATGAAGCCACCAGATACACTCCAGCAAAGCTGATGTTTGGTGGGGAATTTCAGTTGCTAGTGGAGCTGATAACAGGATGCCCACCTTATGAAGAGTTGCCTGAGAATGTGTCAGAGTTTATGAAAGTGTTATCTGAAAGGATGGATAATATTCATCATCAAGTGCGTTAAAACTTAAAAATGTCTGCAGATTCCATAAAGCTATGTTAAGATAAGAAATCTACTGAAGTCAGCTTTGTACCAGGAGACAAGGTGTGATTGTATAATCCCAGGAAGACCAAAGGGAAGTCTCCTAAGTTGTCTTCTCCATGTGAATGCCCATATGACATAGTGGATCGTCTTTTAGACATGACTTTCCGAATAAATTGTGGTCAGCGAGGTAAGCCAAAGGTTGTGCATGGCAACAGGCTTTGGCATTATCACGGTCCAGGACATTTCAGTTGGAATGAAGTGAACAATGGAACAAATGACTGTGGTGAAGGCGTGTCACCTGAAAAAGCCACCGTCGAGGAAGAAACTACCCGGTTTTGAGAAGGAAAGCAGTGAAGCTGTTAATGAAGTTACTACCAGTGATGTGACTGTTACCGATAATGGGACATTTCTTGATGGAGCAGATGAACCTCAGGTGAAGCAGAAGCCAATGAGACAGAGACCAGTATGGAAGGAGATACGTCCTGTAAAATTAAGAGACTTATCTAATGGTTTAAGGTAAGTGGCTATTGTTCAGGACGAACAATACTAAGGAAGGGGCAGTGTTACGACAGCGGATGTCACGTGATGCCTGGAGCATGCACGCTGGAGTTTCTAGAAGGATCATGACTTATCGAGGAACCCCGCAAATGTACGAGCATTTGCCAGGCACTCTCTTTTTTGGTATATAAGCCTGGCCAATAATGCCAGTGATAAAGAGATATGCAGATAGATTGAAAAGATAGATAATTGAGTCAACCGAACAGTAGGCACCATAAATAAAGTGTGTGAATCACTGTGATTTATAGCGTGTGTTATAAAGGTTGTTAAGTTTAAAGTGTCTGGAAATTCTGTGTACTAAAAAGTTGTATCAAGAAAGAATAAACTAGTTTTAATTAAGAAAGGACTTGAATTGCTGAAGTTCCTCGGAAAGAATTTATACCGGAAATTAACAAACAAACAGATACATAACAATACTTTATAAATATGAGTTGAGTTAGTGAAGTTAATGAAAGTGAGTTGATGAGTTCAGTGTCAGAAAAAATTTTCATTATTGGAAGTGAGATTTACTGTTTATTAAGTTATAATTAGCAAGGAAATTCCATAAGTAAATTTATTTACGAGTTAGGTGACTTACTTGATAGTATTGGAGTTTATGTTGAAACATTATTTGTACACTTAGGTCTACGACTAAAAGTGAAAGTTGTTTCAAACAAATGTTAGAGAAGGAATAAATAGTTCATTATTTTTACCACATAATCCAAAAGAATTTGTCCAGTACCTTCATCAAATTTGGCAAGATTTTAATAAGCACTGCAAAAAAAATCACTTTTAAATAAATTATTTTTTACTAAAGATCTCTCTGTGAATGTATGAATTTCAGTGTGAAAGGTTATTTTCCTGTTAAGAATAAAAACTTACTTTCATCTTACAGTTTTCGTATTTCATTTCCATAACTTTTAGAATCTCCTAAATTAATATCCCAAGTATTTTTTGGTTAGACTTTATATTTCATCTCTTACTTTCTCTACCCTATCACAACTGTAGAGACATTGTCAGCGTACAGTGAAATTAAAAGTTAAAAAATGTGGAAGAAATTTTTGTTTAAATTACTGCAGATTGTAACAAATAACAGACAATTAGAATTATTTATTCCAACAGCATCAGCTTTTAATATTTTCATATCTACTGTACTTTAATTTTATGGTTTTATTGCTGTATTTTGGACCCTTTCTCTTCGTGAAGAGCAATAAATTACAATTGGATGTTCCCAATGTAGCTTAAAGTAATATTAACTTCAAAATTATACAACAATTGTGAGAGCCCTTTACTCTCACATGCTGAGCTTCAGTACCCCTCATTTTACAATACATTACCTACGCTCACATAAATAGCTATTCTTGTTCGGTGCTGCCCTTTATATTCAAAAAAATTACTCATGCCACAAGTCTTTTACATCCCCTCCATTGGGATTGACTGATTCCAATGTGGCTCTCAAGTGACAGACGTCCACCAATAAGTGTATGACACACTCTCGTTATGTATGTGACTCTCTCTATTCAATTCTACCTAACTGTCACTTCTCATTGGGCAGTGCTTGGGTTCAGATGTTTTTTGCTTCACATTCCTAAATTTAATACTTCTAATTCCAAATTGGATTTCTCTATTGACAATTTTTGGTTATATTGCTTATACCTTTTACTTTAAGTTCATTTTCCAGTCATTATAAGTTTTTTTCTTGTACATTTGCATTTGTCTATCAAACATTTTTGTTTGAAATGAATTCTGAGGTTAATGTTACCACTTTCGGTATCACACCTCCTACAAGCACATTTTGACAGAGATTGATCATTATATGGGTCAACCACCTTTGCCTGAACTTGCCCCACTTTCTCTTCAACAAGGCAAACCTGTTCTGGCCAATGAAATTTTTGATAGTTTTTTTCCACCACTGGATTTTGTGGTGTCTTTCTGTGGAATCAGCTAAGCTTAATATGGCATTTTTAGACATAATTTCTCGAGTATATTATGTTTTCTTTATTTCCTTTTCAGGGGTGTTATTTCCCTTTTTTTTTTATTATTCCTCATCATTTGGATCCCACTCTGTGGTGAGTGGTGCCTGACCAAGTATTATTTAGCCATTCTAATCTGTTCTCTCAAGCCACATTGCTCTGCATATTATAATTACATGACCACGCAGTGCACACCGCTGAGATGGGGTGTTTCACAAGATCGCTGGTAAGTTTATCCTTGTGATAAACTTGCTTCATAAGTTTGCCCATACCCACGCATGAACTACATGGGTAAAGAAGAAATGCCCATCTCTGCCTTGTATTGAATAAATGAGTATGGTCTGCTTTTAAAATAGGGTTTCATGGTCACCCATTACATTGTCTCAGGTATAAACAGAATATATAAATGATTATAAAATAGTATAGTATTTTAGTAGGGCAGTGGTGTTCTGCTGGTGTAGATGCGTGGTATCTTCCAATATGAAACATAAAAAAACAAGGGAGTTAGTATAGATTACAAGTCTTTTGTACACAAAAAATCAGATTTTTAATGGGGTATTTTTACTAAAGATTTATTTGTAAAAATATTGAGTCTGTTTCTTTAGTGTGAAGAAGTGTGAAGTGATTTTCATGTTAAAAAACCATTCTTCATTCTAAAAATCTCAAATATTATTTGTGTAATCTCTAAAATCTCCTAAATATATTTCAAATATATTTTGTCTGTTATTTTCTCTACCCTAACTATATATGGTTTGTCAATTTGACTGACCTTGTAACCACCATAAAAATTAGGAAATAAAAATAAATTATGCTGTTTTCATTCTAGAATGACTACAAATTATAACACAAAAACACAAATGTTTAGTCTAAATAGCTTAAATCACATAACACTATACATTTATATATATTTATTATTTTTATTATATCAACCTTTCAGTCGTGCCTGGCTAACACTATAGACGTTACAATGATGCAGTGCACGTGCATTAATGTTACTGTATCAATAATATAAAACTGACCTTTACAAAGTGACCTATCTTGGCTGTGTTTTAGTGGACTAGTGTTTTGTGAAATACAGTCACATTTCAGTTATTATACATATGTATATACATTATTACTACTTACAAATAAGTTCTTAAACTTGTTTTTCTTAAAACATAGAACAGTAAATAATTTATCAAACGTAGTAACTAAGCTGTATTTGGGTCTAAAAATATCAAATTTCAAACAGACTAAAGACACATCTTACTTGAAATTTTGTATCGAAAGAAAGAGTTGATGTCATAATTTATCAAAATGGCTGAGAAAGCCACTAGGGGAATATTCTAAGCTTTCGATTGGTTATTCACAAGTCATAGACAGAAGTACCTGTACATAAGGAAGTGTTTCCATAAAAGGAAAGAGGGTGGGGCCACTGTGTGTGTTTCAGTACATGAGCAATATCTCAGCAAATAGAAAAGATAGGAGGTTCTTATTTTATATTCTAGCTTGTTAATATTGGTAATTTGAGTTCCTAATTTTATAAGAAAGTACAGACTTTATAATTGGACATCACAAACATCTAATTTGAACTAATGCTGCATTCAACATTCCACTTGACACACAAAAACTGATGTTTAATTGTGTTCTTTTAATATTTACTTTTAAATTATGAAATTAACTAATATATAATACTAAAATTTGAATTATAAACCACACTTTCATACTAAACTTATAGACATACATTCATTGAATAGTAGTTCAATAAAGTTTTGAATGCAAGTCAACAAACACCATGACATGGCCTTGGACACATGGCAAAAGGGTTAACTGCACAAACACTGGATACTATGAGTGGATCTGTACTGCAAAAAATGTTAAAAAGAACTGATAATGTGTTGGTCACAGTGAGCGACAGTTTTATTTCAATGTGTGATTTCTTTTCTTACAAATCCAGAATGACACTAGTTCTCAACACACAATGAGTGGGTGTTTTGTAACATGACTGAATTGTTGTCATAAATTCCCAGATCTTCAACCATTATTAGTGGTTGTAAATCCACCCATACCATTGTAACCAATGAATTGTTGTCATAAAGTCCCAGATCTTGAACCATTATTAGTGGTTGTAAGTCCACCCACACCATTGTAACCAATGAATTGTTGTCATAAAGTCCCAGATCTTGAACCATTATTAGTGGTTGTAAGTCCACCCACACCATTGTAACCAATGAATTGTTGTCATAAAGTCCCAGAACTTCAACAATGTTTAGTGGTTGTAAGTCCACTCACACCATTGTAACCAATGAATTGTTGTCATAAAGTCCCAGATCTTCAACAATGTTTAGTGGTTGTAAGTCCACTCACACCATTGTAACCAATGAATTGTTGTCATAAAGTCCCAGATCTTCAACAATGTTTAGTGGCTGTAAGTCCACCCACACCATTGTAACCAATGAATTGTCATAAAGTCCCAGATCTTCAACCATTATTAGTGGTTGTAAGTCCACCCACACCATTGTAACCAATGAATTGTTGTCATAAAGTATCAGATTGTCAACAATGTTTAGTGGTTGTAATTCCACCCACACCATTGTAAGCAACAAATTGTTTTCATAAAGTCCATGATCTTCAACACTGTTTAGTGGTTCTTAGACCACCCACACCATTGTAACCAATAAATTGTTGTCATAAAGTACCAGATCTTCAACAATGTTTAGTGGTTCTTAGACCACCCACACCATTGTAACCAATAAATTGTTGTCATAAAGTACCAGATCTTCAACAATGTTTAGTGGTTGTAAGTCCACCCACACCATTGTAACCAATGAATTGTTGTCATAAAGTCCCAGATCTTCAAAAATGTTTAGTGGTTGTACATCCACCCACACCATTGTAACCAATGAATTGTTGTCATAAAGTCCCAGAACTTCAACAATGTTTAGTGGTTGTAAGTCTACCCACACCATTGTAACCAATGAATTGTTGTCATAAAGTCCCAGAACTTCAACAATGTTTAGTGGTTGTACATCCACCCACACCATTGTAACCAATGAATTGTTGTCATAAAGTCCCAGATCTTCAACAATGTTTTGTGGTT
>NW_013671248.1:20716-21634 GCF_000517525.1 Limulus polyphemus
ACCAACCACCATTGTAACCAATGAATTGTGTCATAAAGTCCCAGATTTTCAACAGTGTGTAGTGGTTGTAATTCCACCCACACCATTGTAAGCAACAAATTGTTTTCATAAAGTCCATGATCATAAACAATGTTTAGTGGATGTGATTCCACCCACATTATTGTAACCAATGAATTGGTGTCATAAAGTCCCAGATTTTCAACGGTGTGTAGTGGTTGTAATTCCACCCACACCACTGTAAGCAACAAATTGTTTTCATAAAGTCCATGATCGTCAACAATGTTTAGTGGTTGTAAGTCCACCCACACAATTGTAACCAATGAATTGTTGTCATAAAGTCCCAGATCTTCAACAGTGTTTAGTGGTTGTAAGTCCACCCAGAACATTGTAACCAACGAATTGTTGTCATAAAGTCCCAGACCTTCAACCATGTTTAGTGGTTGTAAGTCCACCCACACCATTGTAACCAATGAATTGCTGTCATAAAGTCCCAGATCTTCAACAGTGTTTAGTGGTTGTCAGTCCACCAACACCATTGTAACCAATGAATTGTTGATATAAAGTCCCAGATCTTCAACAGTGTTTAGTGGTTGTAAGACCACCCTCACCATTGTAACCAATGAATTGTTGTCATAAAGACCCAGAACTTCAACAATGTTTAGTGGTTGTATGTCCACCCACACCATTGTAACCAATGAATTGTTGTCATAAAGTCCCAGATCTTCAACCATTATTAATGGTTGTAAGTCCACCAACACCATTGTAACCAATGAATTGTTGATATAAAGTCCCAGATCTTCAACAGTGTTTAGTGATTGTAAGTCCACCAACACCATTGTAACCAATGAATTGTTGATATAAAGTCCCAGATCTTCAACAGTGTTTAGTGGTTGTAAGTCCACCAACACCATTGTAACC
>NW_013671248.1:21855-30902 GCF_000517525.1 Limulus polyphemus
TAACCAATGAATTGTTGTCATAAAGTCCCAGAACTTCAACAATGTTTAATGGTTGTAAGTCCACCCACAACATTGTAACCAATGAATTGTTGTCATAAAGTCCCAGAACTTCAACAATGTTTAATGGTTGTAAGTCCACCCACACCTTTGTAACCAATGAATTGTTGTCATAAAGTCCCAGATCTTCAACCATGTTTAGTGGTTGTAAGTCCACCCACACCATTGTAACCAATGAATTGCTGTCATAAAGTCCCAGATCTTCAACAGTGTTTATTGGTTGTAAGTCCACCAACACCATTGTAACCAATGAATTATTGTCATAAAGTCCATGATCGTCAACAATGTTTAGTGGTTGTAATTCCACCCACACCATTGTAACCAATATATTGGTGTCAGAAAGTCCATGATCGTCAACAATGTTTAGTGGTTGTAATTCCACCCACACCATTGTAACCAATATATTGGTGTCAGAAAGTCCATGATCGTCAACAATGTTTAGTGGTTGTAAGTCCACCCACACCATTGTAACCAATGAATTGTTGTCATAAAGTCCCAGATCTTCAACAGTGTTTAGTGATTGTAAGTCCACCCACACCATTGTAACCAGTGAATTGTTGTCATAAAGTCCATGATCATCAACAATGTTTAGTGGTTGTAATTCCACCCACACCATTGTAGCCAATGTATTGGTGTCAGAAAGTCCCAGATTTTCAACAGTGTGTAGTGGTTGTAATTCCACCCACACCACTGTAACCAGTGAATTGTTGTCATAAAGTCCATGATCGTCAACAATGTTTAGTGGTTGTAAGTCCACCCACACCATTGTAACCAGTGAATTGTTGTCATAAAGTCCATGATCGTCAACAATGTTTAGTGGTTGTAATTCCACCCACACCATTGTAACCAATGTATTGGTGTCAGAAAGTCCCAGATTTTCAACAGTGTGTAGTGGTTGTAATTCCACCCACACCATTGTAAGCAACAAATTGTTTTCATAAAGTCCATGATCGTAAACAATGTTTAGTGGATGTGATTCCACCCACATTATTCTAACCAATGAATTGGTGTCATAAAGTCCCAGATTTTCAACAGTGTGTAGTGGTTGTAATCCCACCCACACCATTGTAAGCAACAAATTGTTTTCATAAAGTTCATGATTGTCAAGAATGTTTAGTGGTTGTAAGTCCACCCACACCATTGTAACCAATGAATTGTTGTCATAAAGTCCCAGATCTTCAACCATTATTAATGGTTGTAAGTCCACCAACACCATTGTAACCAATGAATTGTTGTCATAAAGTCCCAGATCTTCAACAGTGTTTAGTGGTTGTAGGTCCACCCACAACATTGTAACCAATGAATTGTTGTCATAAAGTCCCAGACCTTCAACCATGTTTAGTGGTTGTAAGTCCACCCACTGACACAATTCATTGGTTACAATGGTTAAAGTCCCAGATCTTCAACAGTTTATTAGTGGTTGTAAGTCCAACCACACCATTGTAACCAATGAATTGCTGTCATAAAGTCCCAGATCTTCAACCATGTTTAGTGGTTGTAAGTCCACCCACACCATTGTAACCAATGAATTGCTGTCATAAAGTCCCATATCTTCAACCATGTTTAGTGGTTGTAAGTTCCCCCACACCATTGTAACCAATGAATTGTTTTCATAAAGTCCCAGATTTTCAACAGTGTGTAGTGGTTGTAACAGTTTTATATATTTTCCTGCATGATTAGAGTGATCAGTGCACTCTTAAAACAAATGTTTTAAAAACGTCTGATAATGTGTTGGTTTTTACACATTACCGAATGTGATTAAGTCAGGAATAGAGTTGGCTTCTAAAACCTCTTAGCCTGATGATTAGCCAGTTCCTCCAGCTTATTACTAAATTGCTACACAGTTTGCCAGTATATTAACTTAGATAACAACAATTGTGTACACATGTATGTTATCCAAAGTAATATATAAAACAAACTCATTAGATTTACATGCACATCAAAAATGTTGTCACAGCAAATATTGATTAACCCTAAAAATGTCTTCATAAGTGGAGGGTAAAAACATTGTCTACACACCAATGTATGTAATTTTAAACAAAGTGTTATATTCCACACTGGAAATACTATTTATCTGAACCTGAGTAGTCTAGCTTATGAGAAAATTGTAAATAACCCTTAATGTGCAAAGTTAACATTATGTATTGGCCAAGACAATATATAACTATTGATATTTCTTTTAAAAAAATTTCCAGGTTTATTGTTTGATTCATTTGATTATTTCAATTTGAATAGAATTTCTTTATACAGACATAGCTTTAATTTTTTAAACACAACGTATATTTCACTAAACGTTTAGATAATTACATATATCCATTGCATATTTTTAGAAGACTCAAGCATAATATTTGTTTTCTATGCTCTAAGTACATTTTGTAGAATTTAAACAGCTTTTATGGAAAATGAAGGGTAAATCGTTATTATTGAAAATGGTTTGGACCATCTGTGTTTATATTTTTATACCACATAATCATAAAGAATAATCAACAAAAAGCAGTCAGAATAATACCATGTGCATGTATTCAATTCATAATGTTTACATAATATAGGTTTGACTGTTTAATGGCTTATTTGTTTGAGTTATTTATTTAATCAGTTACAAATGTAACATAGTGCCTATAAATGGAATGCGTGGCAGGATGATTATCATAACTTATTTGTAAACAGTTTACTATGCATTTAGCAATTAGCATATACATTGTGGCTATACACATGTGGATCATGCAAAGGAATAGAATACTGCTTTGAATATTTAATTGGGGATTTACTGACATCCATACACAAAATCGTTTTATGTATAAATATAATTGTACATATACAGTTATGCCTACATATCTTGATTTGTACCTGATTCGATACATACGAATATAATTATTAACCACATCACTCGAAGAAAGCCATTTACTGTCATTTTAATCTCATTATCTGTTCACCATAAGGTGAGTTCTTTCCATCTATAGATCAATTTTTAAACTGTTATATGATTCAATATATGTAATATTACAATGAAATGCTAGACCTGCCAAATTTTAAACAAGGTTTATGATTCTGTCTATATTTTATATAAGTGAGCTATTTTAGAAGAGTGTAAACAATGTTTTTATATTCCTAAATTTGGCTGTGCTCTGTCCGTGTGTTTTTTCAATATTTATTACAATAGCGCTTGAAAACATTCCAAGACCACACCAGAAAACATTATTGGCCAGACAATGTTAAGGAAAAGTGTGATGACTTATAGGTAACATGTAGGATACTAAATCACAATTAATAATTACCACTATGAATATTATAGAATTTTTTAACAATTTCCCAAGACCTAGAGTTCAAGTATATACCCACTATAAAGATTAATCCTACCGAGATATGTATTGGACCTAATAATTATTTTTATAGGTATATGCACATATAGTTGTTAAATTATCCAGAACACAAAATGTTGCCAATATTTTCATCTAATTGTTAAGATAAATGGATTCTCCAAAGAAGTGTAAAATTTCACAGACAGTTTTAACAGCATTTGTAAAGCCGGTAACATCAGTAAAACTGGTGTCATGTGCAGAATCAACATCCACTTTAGTAACAGTGAATCTGTCAGTATCAACACCACAATGTGCAGAATTTACATCCACTTCAGTAACAGTGAATCTGTCAGTATCAACACCACAATGTGCAGAATCAACATTCACTTCAGTAATGGTGAATCTGTCAGTATCAACACCACAATGTGCAGAATCAACATCCACTTCAGTAATAGCGAACCTGTCAGTATCAACACCACAATGTGTAGAATTAACATCCACTTCAGTAACAGCGAACCTGTCAGTATCAACATCACAATGTGCAGAATTAACATCCACAGTTGTAACAAAAACATTAACAGCAAAAAAGCAAAAAGACTGAACTTTCCAGGAAAGATAGAAAACCTCTTCCCATTGGTTGAATAGAGGTGTAATACAAATGATATAATTTGCCATGTATGTACATGAACAAAGTAATCACTTACTATCATCAAAGCATTCCTCAGTTTCCATTGGTAATAGGATGGAATGATTTTAGAAAGGGCAAGGATGATCTACAAAAGTGTGACAGAAGTCAGAGTCATAGAGAATGCACGACTAGAAAAATCAATATCGAAACATAAGACGCAACAGCAAAGTATGTTAGCAGCAAGGAAGTTGAAAGAAGGAAGGCTAATAGGAAACCACTTGAGGTGATTTTTAATGCTATTATATCTTGGGAAAGCAAGGTTTGGCATACAGGGGCACTGAGGCTCATGAAGGTAACTTTGTGAAATTGTTGAAGCTGGTATCAAAGCACAACCCTCAGTTTAATACATATTTTTCTTCACATGTCCGTAATAAATACTCCAGTTAGGTCTCAGAGAATGAAATCATGGAACTCGTAGCTCATAATGTATTCCGTTATGTTGTGGAGTGTTTTTGGCATCATTTGTGAGGAAGTTTGTGACTCTGCATATCAGGAGCAATTAAGCTTGTGTGTGATATATGTCGATAATGATTTAAATGTATACAAGAAATGGATAGCATTCTATGTTCTCAGTAATGCGACAGCTGAAAACATTACAAATACAGTCAAACAAGGACTATTATCATATGGATTAGATAGTAATCAAGCTCATGCACAGAGTTATGATGGAGCCAGTACAATGAAAGATTAAACAAGTGGTGTAGCAACAAAAATTTTATGTGAACATCCAAAATGCACCTTCAGCTACTGTTCTGGTCATGGACTGAACTTTATAATCCTTTGTATTTGGTGGAATCACAGGAAGTTCTACGACAGATGGTCGCACTTACTAAATACTCCCCTCGTAGAAAGGCGTCATACGTAACGAAGACTTTACAATGGATGATGCCCCTTCTGCCAGTTTATGACCTCTGTGTTGAACACACTGTGTTTTGCAAGGCTTGTTGTGATGTCATCTGTAGCTCAATATGGCAGTTTGTTGGAATGGCTAAAGGAAACCTGTAATGATACTCCATTGCCATCAAATGTGTGTGTGTGTGCAAGCTCGTGGGTTTATCAATAGCATGCAGAAGTTCAGAGTTGTTTTTTTTTCTGAAGGTGTTGGAAAAGCTGTTTACAATAACTCAGCCAATGCACATTCTAATACAGTCACCTAAAGTTTGTCCACTCTAAAATTCAAGCCACAGCTTCTCTTCTACAGGATGCTGATGATGCTGGCAATGCAATACATTTTTATGAATCTGTTTTATCCACTAATTCTATAGGCATTGAAGAGCCTGCCTTGTACAGAGGTACAAACGTTGCACAAACTGTTGAAGCTGAATTTGAAAGTATATACCAATCAGTGTTTGCAGCTGCTGTTGAATCGGTTTCTGTGAGATATCCAACAGATGATTTGTATAAAATAGCAGTGACTGAGAAATATCTATGTAAGTAGTCTGCAACTGATAATAATAAAATGTATAACATTTATCAAGATGACCTGTGTGAAATATGAAGTTGAACAAGTGCACAGTGTCATTGCCAAGAACTTTCCTGATTCATCAAAGATTTCTGTACATTATTTTCGTGAAGCAATGTGTAAAACTCCTGCGCTTAAGGAAGTTTGTCCATCAGTTTTCACCCTGCTCAAAACCTATATTGTGACTCCAGTGACTACATGGAAGATCGTTTTCGGCCCTAAAGAAGCTGAAAAGCTACTCTTGAGCCTCACCATGTCACAGTCTCTCATGAATCATCATCCTTTTTGTCTCTATATCCTGAAGAATGATGTGGATGAATTGGATTTTTATTATATTGATTTCTGTTCAGAGTATTGTCTATTTTGCTTTAAGTTCAAGCTTTAGTCCCATCTGAAACATATCAGTGAGTTTAGATGAATTTTTAATGACTTTTGTCAAATAGGTAGTAAGCAAGAAAAATTATGATAATTACGTGACATTGCCTGCATTTTGCATGTTATCATTCTGTGTTCTTTGGTGCATTATTTAATTAAGTAAAAAATTATTTAGTGCACTACTGCCATTAGTTTAAAAAGATAGGGTTAAGTGTTATCAACAGTCAACAGCAAAAAAAGAGAGACCCAGGTAAGTACTTTATTTCTAGTTTTTTATGTGCAATCGTTATTTATTATAGTAAAAAGAAACCAAAATGCGAAAGTATGTTTGTTGAGGTTAGATTAGATAAAATAAATAATAATAATAGTTCATGTGTAATGTAATACAATAGCATAATTTAAGCTTCACCTCTGCCAATTGATTTACAACTTATAGCATAATGTTTTGGTCCATCTTGGCTGTTCCATCCTCTAAACTAAACCATTAATAAATTTAAAAAAGTCTTAAAGCCAGCCCGTATCATTCATATAGTTATAAAACTTTCTTTTAAACTCACTTAAATTTACTGCCTCTATAACATCTGAAGGCAACCCATTCTAAAGGCCAACTACCCTGTTAAAAAAATGAAAGTCTTAACTGAAGATGACTCCTACCTTGACAAAATTTATATTTTTGTCCCCTAGTCCTACTATTCTCACTGTTAAATATGAAAACATATGATGCATCAACACAATCAATTCCCTTTACAATTTTAAACACCTCAATCAGATCCCCCCTAACTCTTCTTTTTTTTGAGAAAAACAATTTGAGAGATCTCAACCTCTCCTCGTATGACAAACCCTCCATCCCAGGTAATATTATAGTTAACTTCCTTCTGAATCTCTTCCAACAATTCAATGTCCTTCCTAAGGTAAACAGCCAAAGACTGAACACAGTACTCCAAATGTGGCCTAGCCAGTGACCTATGCAATGAAATTGTAACCTCTTTAGACTTGTGTTCAGTATTTTTGTAGATACAGCCTAAAATCCTATTTGCTTTACCACTAGCAACAGCACACTGCTTGGATGGCTTTAGAGACTGATTGACTATGACACCAAGATCCATTTCTTTCATAACACTATTAAGGTTATTCCCATCCAAATGATACTTCTATTTCAAATTATGATAACCCACATGAATTATCTTGCATTTATTATAATTAAAACCCATCTGTCATTTATTTGTCCAACTCACTGAATGATCTAAATCCTTTTGTAAATCAGCAGCATCCTCTTCACAACCAGCAACACCCAAGACCTTAATGTCATCTGCAAATTTAAGTAATTTATTGACTACTTCTTCATCTATGTCATTGATATAAATAAAAAAGAGCAAAGGTCCTAAGACTGAGCCCCGAGGTACCCCACTTGTGACATTAATCCAGTTTGACTGATCTCCATTTGTAACAAACCTCTGTTTTCTTCCATCCAGCCACTCTTCTATCCAATTTTCTAATTTATCCCCCACATCTAAAGAGATAATTTTTTACAAACCTTTTCTGTGGCACCCTATCAAATGCTTTCTGAAAATCCAGATACACCAAATCTACACTCTTACCCTCATCTACATAAACAGTAACCATTTCAAAGAATGTCAAAAGATTTGTAAGGCAACATATTTCCTTAGTGAAACAGTGTTAACTCTGTTAAATGACTTTGCAAAGTATCTTTTATCAGACTTTCCAAAACTTTTCCCACAACTAATGTAAGACTAATAAGCCTATAATTACTGGGACAATTTTTATCACCTCCCTTGAAAAGAATTACATTAGCTAACTTCCAATCCTCTGGTACCTGCCCACTATTCAAGGGCTTACAAAAAATTGTAATAAGTGGCTCACATATCCAATCTTTAACCTCCTTTAAAACCCTTGGGGAAATATTATCTGGCCTAAGAGCCTTATCATTTTTTAAACTTCACAATTTTTTCTTAACCAGCTCAGAACTAATGAAGTCAATTTGTTCGATCTTGTTTTCATCTATCAACTGTTAAAGATGAGGAATACTGCTTAAATTTTTACAAGTAAAAACTGAAGAAGCACCAGAATTTAATAACACAGTCATCTCATAATCATCAGATACTAGCCTTCCTTTATCATCCCTCAAGGATACTACCCCCATCCTACCATTTTGTTTACCATTAATGTGTTGAACTCGCTACCTGCCTTGGCCATTTTGTCTTATCGTGAGGGCAAAATCGCATTTGTGAATTAAAAAAATTATTGAGAACTTATCTTTTATTGGATTTCAGATTTTAATTTTGTAAATAGTAACATAATGTTCAAGTATTTGTACAAAATTGTATTACTTAATGAAGTTTAAAAGAGGAATTTAATGAACAAAATCCTAAAATACGTTTGAGACTGTAAATAAGCACCCTCTAAGAACTTTTTATAAACCTCAGTTCTAAAACTTTTAGCCAATCCTAGTCGAGGTGTCAATTTCAATACCATGTTATTCCAATCGCTGTATTTCACGTTTGACAAATCATAGGATGATAAGGAAAGCAAGTGATGAAACGTTGTTCTATGGATTTTACAATATGAATGTGGGTGGTGCTTATTATAGTAACTGCCATTTTATGTAGAGGTTGTATTTAGTACTGGCCAATAGTACTTTTCTATAAGCCTTAGAAAACTTGCTTCTGGAAAATACTGCATGGGATGTATGTGACTTATTATTTTTCTATAGTAGCTTAAGTCATGCTGCATCGTATATCTATTTATATTAATCATTATATTGAAATATTAACTGAAAGTAGATATATTTTTTTAGGAAAGAAGTTGATCCATGATTATTAGGGTTAAGAGCTATCGAGTGGCGAGTGCAAGGTCTTTACATGAATTAGGCTTAGGACTTTGAATTGAAAGAGTTTGTGATTTTTTATATGCTTTTGCATTTAAATTTGTAGTTTTAAGTTCAATAATTTAGCATAATTTCATATTTAGTTCATAATAATAATAATATTATTTAGTATTTAGAATGATAAACTTGTGTGATTTGTACGCAATACTACTAGTACCAGTATCACATAAGAATTTTATATTTTGCCTTCTTACAATCTTTACTTTGTAGTAAGACCCATATTTCTGTTGTTGTTGCTTTAGAATTAAAACAGTCTAACTG
>NW_013671248.1:31009-31942 GCF_000517525.1 Limulus polyphemus
TAGTAACCTCCCGAGGATTCACAAAGCTTCGAGAATATGACGTGTTACTAGCGTCACGTGACCTCGATGACGCAACAATATATAAAGTTTATTCTGATATTTTTCAAATGGTTTAAGACTCAGTGTACAAGTGACAACAGTAAAGCCCATATGTTGGTTGTGAAACCGACTAAATACAATCATCTCAATAATACAGGGGAAGCTATGACATTCTCATAGTTGGGGTCTCAGTACACTGAAGAGCTTAAGTTTCGAATTTCAACATAAATCTTGTCTATAATGAGAGGAATGTGACCAGGAATAAACTTTTAAGTGCTGTAAAGTTATGGTGTCTGTTTTGTTTGGTAATCTCTAATAACAGGATGTATCAAGTAACTAGGGTCAGGCAGTGTTATTCAAACCACCTGTACTGTAAACTACTACATACATTCACTAGTAGTGGTAATTAGTTTTGTCTGTATAGTGAAACATGGGCATATGTTGAAATAAACTTGTTTGAAGTTCAAGGAAATGATATTCAAGTACCGAAAAGCTTTCTTACTATCATATCTACAGTAATGTTGAAATGTGCCTGCGCTGGACTGAATGAGAGTGACCACCAACAGGCATGATAGTTTACAGCAACTTATAAGGTTCACACTGCTAACCTCATGATATATTCGGCACAATAAACAAAAGTATGGCTGCAATGAAACATAAACATAAACTTGAAATAAAAATACATTTATGAAACAAAATTAAAATGTTTTTTATGTACATATATAAACATGAAATCCTAGTTAAAAATAAAAATACTCATTTATTGTTTAGGTTTATTTACAAATATTATTTTCGGGTTTTGTATATTACTGAAACCATAAGGAGAGTACGTGATTATTAAAAAAAAATTAAAAATAGATTAAATTTGCACTTTATGGACGACACAAATTTTTT
>NW_013671248.1:32253-36755 GCF_000517525.1 Limulus polyphemus
CACTAGTTTTATTGTTGGAATGAGATATAGCAAGACTTGCATTGGCTACTCAGACAGTTAGTAGGCAGTGGTCATCAGGTTAAAGAAATTCTTACAGTTAATTTTTAAATTTTTAGCCAACCTTTTCTCATGCATCTTTTTTTATCTCCTAATTTCGTGTTTCACCAACTATCTTCATCTTCTATAATCTTCTAAATCTCCTGTTATACCAGTCAATTTAAATTTCTTAAATTTGTGATGCTTATCTTTAATTTTATCTCTTATCATCTTTGTGAGCTAATCTGGTTTTTTAATTGTAGCTACTCTTGTCTTTCTATAAGGAATATGTTTATCTTAAATGTTTAAAAAATTTCCATATCTGATCAGTGTTTCCAAATACCTCAGCTGCCCAGTTCAGAACAGATAATTCTTGTTGAATTCCTTCAAAATTTGCTTTTTTGAAATTTGTTACCAAAATATCATTATTTATTATCTCCAAATGCAGCAAAACATTGAATCTAATAGAGCAATGATCACTTGCACCCAAATGTTCCCCAGTTTCCACCCTCTCAATCATTTCTGTATTTGAAGTTAACAATAAATCTAAAATACCATTGTTTTTAGTTGGTTCCTTGACTAACTGGTGAAGAAAGCCATCCTGAACAGTTTCCAAAAATCTTTCTTTTTCATAGTTTGACTGTAGCATTTCCCAATCTATATACCTGAAATTAAAATCACCTATAATTATGACCTCATTAACAGCTGAAATCTTAATCTTACTGTAAAGTTTCTCACTAATTTCATCAGTGCTATCTGGTGGTCTGTAACAAATTCCCACCAAAAGCCTTTTCCCTTTATATCCACTAATAGAAACCCAGATGGATTCAGTCTCCTTGCTATTATATTTGAGATGTAACTCACATCTTACATATAAAGCCACTCCCCCTCCCTCTTTAATACTCTATCCCTATTATATAGCGTAACCCTGTATTTCAAAGAAATTTCTGTCATCAAAATCATCTACGTTTAACCATGTTTTAGTTATTCCCATTATATCAAAATCCTCCATTCCTACCAATGTTCTAAAATCATCTATTTTATTTCTTATACTTCTAGCATTACAATAGTAACAATTAAGCCTATCATTATAACTACTTCTATACTCATTTCCTATGTTAAACTTTTCTCTACACCTTTTTTTTTATTGTATTTAGTTTATCTTGGCCCTCACCTCCTTCTAGTCCTTGTTTAAATCTTCCCTTACAGCTGAGTTAATAGTCCTTGCAAACAAGCCAGATCCTACCCTATTTAAATGTAAACCATCCATTCCAATCAATATCTCATTGTGTTACCTTTTAAAATGGAAAACATGATAGTTTTAAAAAGGATTTCTTGAACAAAACCAGTGGATGGCCGAAGTGTACCTAAACACACATCTCCAACCATCTTTTATTTCTTAGATTATGTTCTTATTTGCTGGTTTCATTTACAGTATGCTTACATTTATATACCTCATGTAGTTGATTTATCAAACATCTTAACAGATTTCATTTCCTGAGATTGATTTTTTTTTCCAGAGGGTAAAGACTCATTTCTGGTTATTTAATGGTTGTACAAACATGTGTCATCCATTGTTGCTGGTTCTTTAAGGGTGAAAACCAATTTCTTTCAGTCTTGTCTCTAGCATGCACCAAGGCCCAGTTTATAGTACTTTGGAGTTTTAATTGATAGGTTTAAAGTTGGTGCTTAATGTCTCTATGTATCCTAACAAACAATTAATCAAAATTCCATTTGTATTATTTGTTATGAAAAAGATCGACTAATTTAAGTTAGTGCTTTGGACTAGTACTGTTTTCAGTTGATTATTCCCAGTATACAAGTTATATTATGTACATAGCTACATAATGGGCTGATTTTAAAATTCTCTAGTTTCTTGTAATTTTCACTTAGTTCTAGATAGTTTTAGTTTTTGATTTTGTTCAAACTCTTCTTTATCACAACACTCAGACTTTCTGTTGTCAGGATTATTATCTTTCTTGTCCTAATGCTCATTATCTGTTTATAGTAAATTCTCTTGTTCATTTCAGTGTGTTTATTTTGGTTTACAGTTTTTGGTAGGTACGTATGTCTGATTAGAATTTTATGTTTGTGTGATTCAAATTAATTCTACATACACAGGTATTTACACAGGTAAATACACAGGTATTTACCACTAAGATACTTTCCCACCCACCTCCATACAGTAAAGAGGAATATATAATGTCATCATGACTTCAAACAATGAAATCTGGCTTGTGGTAGAAAAGTAGGTGATTGAACTATAAGTTGTACAGAACGTGTGAGTGGAGTATCTTAGATAAAGTGGTGTTACTACATGATGGTTGTTGAAACCACAGAAAAGAAAAGGCTTACAGTATTTTAGAAGAAACTACCAGTTTGATTTAGAGTTTTAAAATGTCCTATAAGGACAACGTGATGTATCTCTTTCAATCCAAGCAGAAAGTTCAAGTTTCTCTATAAATGTATGTGACCTAATCAATTAATAGAAACTTATAGTGTTTGAGTAATGCTTTTTATTTTTCTACATGTGTTTCTTGTTTTTACTTTGTTCATCATATTTTAATTATGTTTTGTATGTTTCTGGTAATTCACAGTTTTCTGGTGGATGTCAGGATAACTGTGTACCACAAAGTAAATTATACACCAGATCTGTTCATCTAAATACATTGTGTTGTATTTCAGTATGATGTAGTGAAGCATGATTTACATTCAGTGTTGTTATACACAAATAAACACTATTTATACTTCTATCAACAGTAGAAGGTGATTCCTTACAACAAAGATCTTTACATACCATTTTGAACTTTGGTGTAGTGAAAGAGGAACAAGAAGAGAACTGTGATGAAGGAACAGAAAAAACTGAGGTAATTTTTGTTTAAAACTTTTATAGTTTTGTTAAAAGTTATTGTAAAGCTGTAAAGATGTCCTTATGAACTTCCTGTGGCTAATAGAGAATTAGTGTTGAGATGTTTGAAATCATGAAATTCACAAACTTTAATAAACTGTTCTCTAAACCTGTCACTGTTCTTTTTGTATCATTAATGTTAGCATATATGTTACATTTATTATTCTAGCATTATTGGTATCCATTAACAGATGTTACACTGTTTTTATTGTAGCATTAATGTAGCTGCCAAGAGATGTTACACTTGCTATTGTATCATTAATGAGAAGTGTCCTCAGATGTTACACTGTTCTTATTGTATTGTTAGCTGTCTACAGATGTTACACTGTTTATATTGTATCATTAATGTAGCTGCTAAGAGATGTTACACTTGTTATTGTGTCATTAATGTTAGCTGTCTACAGATGTTACACTGTTTATGTTGTATCATTAATGTAGCTGCCAAGAGATGTTACACTTGTTATTGTATCATTAATGTTAGCTGTCTACAGATGTTACACTGTTCTTATTGTATTGTTAAAGCTCACTTTTTAAATATATTATACCATTCTTATTGCATCATTAGTGGTAATTGTCCATAGATGTTTCATCTGTTTTGTTATTTTTACCTTTATGTGATATCTGGAATCAGGGCCAGAGTGTCATTACTTTGATACATCAGTAAAATAAAAATCTGGACATCAGAAAATGGAAGATATTTTACATACAAACAACTCTCTGTGTGTTTTTATTTTTGGTATTATATCCTCATGAAACCCAGTATTTGTGGCTCTGAGTTTTTTCTATTTTCACCAAGTACAAATTTATAGCTCATCGTCTATTGATACATTTGACATGTAATTACAGTTTTGGACTCAAGAGGTGAAACCCTTTCGATTGATGCATTTGACCGTGCTCAAGGTCTCATAGATTAACTTACTCTGAACCATCCTAAAAGAATTTCAATTTGAGGGTAGAGATCCTGATGACTAATAAAATTATGCAGGGTATGCTCTTGCCCTGTGCATGTATTACTGGGGCACAGAAATATAGCTAATAAAAAGGGAAGAAAGGTCTCATGGATTGATTTTCTCTAATCCTGCCTAAATAAATTTCAAGTGATGCAGCTATTGAAGATTCCCTCTTGTTCTTTATGTATTTGTTGAGAAAAATATAAGGTTATAAAGTCTCTCCTTTTAGATATATTCTCTTCTTCAAGATTTGTATGTTATTCTAAAAGTATATGTAACAGAAATGAAACTGATTTTCTTTACATTTTTCATCTTTGTTTCTGGGGTTATTGAAAAAATATTGAAGCTTTTATTATTAACAGCTTTAACATTAAGGAAAAATATTATTTGGAACAGGTACAACTTTTTGATCATTCTCAAGTGTACTTGTAATATAATAATACTTATTACCAGAAAGTAAACTCAAAATGAAAGTTAGTTTTGTTTGTTACACATAACTAGGTTTAAAATGTTAGATTTATATTATCATATTTTAAATTAACCAACTGGAGATGATATTATTTGTTTACTTTAGTGATGTCACTAGTTGTTGTTTTTATTGACCTTTT
>NW_013671248.1:37755-46520 GCF_000517525.1 Limulus polyphemus
TATATATATATATATATATATATATATATATATATCAAAGATAAGCCTTAAAATTATTTTGTAATTTCCAGTTGTAACCTTGAAGTCATGATGGAAATTGTCTGTGGTGATAGCTCAGACAAAGTCCAAACGCAGATGAAAAACTAGTTAACAATCATGGAAAATCAATTAAGGGTGTGGAGTTGAGTGCTTGTATGTGAAAGGAGACATCTATTAGAAATCTAGAAAAATGATAACTGCCAGCAAACAGTTGTTACACTGTTCTTCTTGAAGTAATAAGTTTCACTGTCCACAGGTTTTACATTTATTTTTTGTATTCTTTACATTTCTGTGATACCTGGAATCAGTAAAATAAAAACCTGGACATCAGAAAATATGTTTTATTTTCATTAGTATATCCTCATAAAGTCCACTATTTTCGTTGCATATTTGCTTAGATAAGGTAATGTTGGGTTATTAAATATTTCCTTTTAATAATGTTTTTGTTTTGAAGACTTAATATAAAACTGTAAAACACATGAAACTTATTTTCTCTACATTTTATCACCTCTGTTATTGATATCACCTGGAGTTATTGAAAAAAGATTAAACTAGTTTTAGTTTTGTTTGTTACACAGAACTAACTTTAAAATGTTAGATTTATATTATCATATTTTAAATTAATCAATTGGAGATGATATTATTTGTTTACTTTAGTGATGCCACTAGTTGTTGTTTTTATTAACCATTTGAATGTGTTGTTTGATTTTAGAACATTTTTGTTAGAGTGAAAACAGAGCAGCCATCATGACCTACCAAAAGATGAGGTCACTTCAAAGTTCAGTGTCAGCAATGATGATGATTTGGATAATTCAAAATATCGTGTTATCAATGTGAAAACAGAAACTGAATTCCAACAAGATTTACAATGTAGTGAATCTAGGTTGGAAAGTACATCTGGTAAGTACATATATGTCTCCTACAAACTGTAAATTCATTGACAGTAACTATAAAGACTAGATTGAATTGTTTATAACCTTTTAAAAGTTATTAAACTATGTACACAGTATTAATTTAAGGTGTATAAGATCTATGTTTATTGTGTTTTTTATACCTGTACTTGGGAATTATTGTGTGATATGTTATGAAGGGATAAAATGGCACAATATTTGAAAATAGATTTAAATTAACTTTGACTGGAAATGGATGTAGAGAACAGTCATTGTTACTATAAAATGAAACAGAAAGAAACTTTCTAACTAAGCATTTACTATTATCATTGTAATTTTCTATGTATAGACTGTAATGGTTGGGACCAGTTTCTGTAGATTAATATGTCAACATGTACAGAAAATGTGTTGTGATGATTGATTTTCTGGATTATGGAATTGAGGAAAAACAAGATAATTGTACATTTAACAAATGCATCATTTATTATGAACATGGTTTTTGCCAGTAGAGACATCATCAGGTACAGACTGAAATGTTCTGTAGAACATTCACCTAGAGACAAGTGGGAGGAGCTTAAGTTGGTTTACAACTTTTCTGGATTTATATTTAGACATTTGTTTATTTCTAAAATTTCCAGACTGTTTAGTTTTTTACCTTTTTCACAAATATGTAAAATTTTGCAGTTTTTTTGTCCATGAACATCAAAAGAAACAATTTTGGCATTATTTGGTAATTCTTTTTTGATTTTTTCTACAAGCTCCAGAATGTTTTTTATACCAAACATAGGTTTAAAACCAATTAGATTTTTGAAAATATTTTGGGCTTTCTGTGCTATTTTGTAAGCAGGAGCATCAGTATATGAAACAACAGGTCTGATAAGGATATTTGTTTTATGTAGTTTAGGAAGTCCATACAGATGTGGTGGGAAAAGATTCATGACTTAGCTTTGAGTTCATTAACTAGACTTTTACTGATGTTCAACAATACTTTAACATTGTTGTTAAACATTTAAGAGCGTGAAACTGTTAAAATCAAGAAAGTCATTTTCCAAAACATACATACCTCCGCTGACACAAAAACTGAGTCTAATCTACTTAGTAAAGGTTTTTAAATATTGTCCCGAAACCAAGTTAAGTGTAAAAAACTGAAAATCTTGCAATAGATATAGAGGTAGCACATAATGTTGTATCTAACTCTGTAACAAAGAATATATGTTCTAAAATCATTCAAACTTCTTCCAAGGAATATGCTAGAAATTGACATGAGGAGTCCAAGCAGATAATATCTCTAAAATTAAAAATAATAGTCTAGCCTTGATAACGATCGGACAAAGCAGGGTAGACTCAAAAGCAACTGGAATGATTTTAGAACATATATTCTTTGTTACAGAGTCAGATTCAACATTAAGTGCTACCTCTATTGCAAGATACACTGTCAGTATCAAATAAGCTTTTGTTGCACAATTCCCAGAACTTTCTATGCTTTGAAAACGCAGTGGGGTAGGATTTATCAGCGTGTTTACACAGTACAGTAGTTGCAACAAGAACTGTCTAAAGTACTAGAATAAAGTGAGAGAAAATATTTATGATATGGCTCTCTACAAATTGTATCTGAGTGGTCGGGATTTAGTGGTAATATAGGTGTGAAAGTGCTTATGAACAACCTGTTTCCTATTTTACCATGCTTATGCAGTAACCAATAAATGCATACTTTCCAATATTTTGTAAGGCACAGTGAGGTTTTGGTTACCATACATTATGTGTATATATGTATATATATAATTACTATTTACAAATAAATATTTAAATTCCGATACAATACTTCCCTCCTCTCATAAGATTAGCTATTCTCATTCATTGCTGCCCACTATATGCAAACTTTTTATTATGCATGCCACAAGCCTTCCACACACCCCTGTTGGAATCAAATGATTCCAATGTGTCTCTCATGCAAATCATTATGTGTCACTTCTCCACCAGTAGGAGAATAGTACACTCAGGTGATGCATGTGACTCCCTCTATGCACCTCTACCAAACAATCACTTCTCGTTTGGCAGCTCTTGCACTCATATACGTCTTTCTTTTTTTGTCTTGATTATGGTTTGAAATTGAATTAGTTATCGAAGTGGTTTAATTTTACACACTAAGGTTTTTTTTGAAAGCATTCAGGTTCAATTACCCTTGTTCTAGTCGCATTTATTTCTTCCTTCAAATGCTTTTGTTGACTGATACAACATGAATTCCAAAGTTAATATCACCACTTTGGGTGTCTCACATTTGACAAACACTTAACCACAGGCTTCAGGTGCTGGCGACCTGTCGGGAGATTTGTCTACGTTTATTCGCAGTGAGATTGAACATTATGTGAGTCAACTTCTATCTCTTGACATTGCCCCACTTCCTCCTGAATCTGTGGAACTTGGCTAGGCTGACAAGGACTTTGATCATCTGTTTCCACCTTCTGAATTTGCCGTGCCTTCCCATACCCTTCCTGAGGATTGTGTTTGGCCTTTCATGGTTTTATCAGACTGTATTTTTCAGGTATGTAATGTTTTCTCCCTTCCTACTCTATCTTATGACCCGCATCCTTCATTACTGCATGAATATACTTCCTAACCCTATTTGGTTCCCCCTATCCCCCAACATTTGTGTTCATGCTGAACAATTTGCCTCTCAATTGGGCAACAATGACGTTTGTATGCCTCGTCTCCCACAAGTTTCGGATCAGTCTACCCTCGCATGTCATAGGGCTGACTATCCATATCTCGAACAACACCTGTTGGGTTCAGTTTTACACGTTTGGGGCGGCCCCGTATTTCCCATTAGTATCACCCATGCCCAATTTTCAAAATGCTGTCTTACCGTCATGTACCTTTCCACAATCCATCTCCTGTCGGAGGCTTTTCACAGAAATCCTGAGGGATTTTCTGGGGACATCTCCCTCCTCACCTCTGCTTTGGCCCGTTTGTTATTTCTGGCTTTACAAACGTGGTTCATCTGTGGTTGGGACCTTTAAGGTCATGATGCTATTTTATGTAGAACTAATTTACCTGCTCCTTATAGCTGGGATTTGTGTTTTCTTTTTGATGCAGTCCCGGAGTCCTTGGAGTCTCAGGTGGCATCTGTCCAGCAACAATCTACTCTTTCCCATCTGGTTGCCCGTTTATTTCAGTCGGAGCTGAGTGTGGTGCCGATTCTGGTTTCTCGTTCTTCCCCTTCCCAACCTTTACCTGTCCCTCCTTCTCATGGTGCCACAGCTCGTTGTTTTTCTCAATGATGCATGGTATGCTGCCAACAGTTGCACTGACTACTTGGTCGGTTCGAGTCCAATGGAAGCCCAATTTGCAGCCTTCATTCATTGGTGGCATCCTTTTATCACCAATGTTTGGGTTCTTCAGGTTTTGTCAGAGGGCCTTTAAATTCCATTTCTTGCTCAATCCATCCATCCTTCTTCCACCCATGGAAACATATCAGTGAATGTTGAAGGTCTTTCGCACATGGACCCAGGCTCGAGGAGTTTTTGCTGCTCGTCCTGCTGTTGCTGGTGTCTCAAAGATTCTGACATGGCTTTTTGATTGGGAGTCTTCAGTCTCCTCGATTTCAGGTTATCAGATAGCTTTATTCCATACCTTTCATCTTTCTCATTACCTCAGGGTTTTCTCTTACCCATCTTTATCATGTTAATCTGTTTATTCCAGATTTGTTGACCTCTTTGGTGTCTTGCTCTTCCGGATTGGGATATTAATGTGGTCCTCCATTCCCTTATTTTACCTCCGTTCGAACCTATTTCCTACTGTTCTTTGTTTCACCTGTCCTTTAAGGCACATTTCCTTCTCCTTTTGGCCTGTGGGCATCGGCGGTCTGACTTGTTCACCATCGACATAACAAGCACACTTTACCACCTATCTTTTGCTTTATCTAGATCATTCCTTACCTCCCTCCCCAAACCTCGGCAGGTCATGAGGGTAACTACTCCTTTTTGCCTATTTCCAATCCCTCTGTTTCTCATCTCTACCCATGTCTCGATCCAGGTAGACTTCTATGTCCTGTGCATGTCTTTCATTCTTATATTGCCCACATGGCTTCCTTCCGTGGCTCCCATTCCCATCTCTTTATCCCATGGCAACCCTCTTCATCCAGAGATCTCTCCTCTTTCACCCTCACCAGTTGGGTTTGTCTTTTGATCAAGTTGGCTTATTCCTCCTTGTCCCCTTCCCACCATACATTGTACTGTGTTATCTCTCATCAAATCCGACACCTCACCTTTTCCCTCTCCTCTCATCTTCATTGGCATTTGGATTGAATCCTACAGTACGGCATGTGGACCAACCCTAACACTTTCATCTCCCATTACTTACATCATATTGCAGTTTTGGCTACCTCGAGTTTTCACTTTCCACCTGTGGCTATACTTCTGACACTGAGTAAGTCCTCATTAATACTTTCTTTTCTTTCAGGGGCCCATTCTTCATTACATGGATTCCACTCGGTCACAAGTGGTGCCTGACCAGATATTTTTTAACTCTAAATCTGCACTGTACAGCATGTTGACCAGTGCTTTCCTTTCCATGGCTTTGCACGCTCACCTTTGAGATGGAATGTTTCACAAGATTGCTTGTAGGTGAATAACATCATGATATTTGCTTCATAAATTGGCCTATCCCAGACTGTACCACCCATGGACTTCATGGGAAAAGCAGAAGGGGATAGCTGCTAATCCCTGCCATGCCTCAACTGAATAAATTGGTATAGTTTGCTTTTCAAAATGGGGTTTCATGATCACCCATTGCACTGTCTTGGGTATCAACATTCCTCCGGGCTATCCAGTGCATTCTTGGGCCCCCATTTCTTTTAGTGGAGTATGGGAGTCCTTACCACTTACAAGCCACTGGGGTGGTTGATCATGGAGGCACATTGCTAGATGGGTTCCACATAAGATGACTATAACCATTCAGTTGAGAGTAGGGCAGTGGTATTTTGCTGGTGTAGATGATGTAATATCCTCCAATTTGATGTAAAATATCAGTTCATCCCTTCGATTGGGAGTCCTCTTCCTACCCTTGTGTGGACGTTAGTACCTAGCGGGCTGGTTTTATAGTTTGAGTGAACCAATCAACATGAGTCCTCACCCAGGTTTAGGGTTGTCTATCTTCCTCCCTCAATTTCCTCCTCCTGTGTTGTGGGTCACAGCAGGGATATGTGAGATTGTTCCTGTTCTATCTTTGGCTCTCCCTCGTTCTCTCTTATTATGTGGATTTTATTCCCCTTTGAATGGTCTCAACCTGTTTCACAGTTTCAGGAGTTGATTGAATGTGATAGACTTCCTTTTGATACCAGATGTCAAATGCTCAAATCTATAGCTCAGAGCTAATCCTGTGTAATACCCAGGTATCAGAGTGGTTCTCAATTTCCTGGTTCTTGGGTTTCAGGTGAAGACGGTATGATTCTCATCCTACCCTCGCATGGATGATGACACCTGCGAGAAGGTTTTGGATGTAGTTGACTTAGAGAGTCACACCCTAGCCACACTACACCATGGGACACATCCTCCTTTACCCACCATTTTTATTGTGGGATTGAGTTACTATATCTTTCTCCGGTTAGGATCACTTTCCTAACGCATTCTCTCTCACTCGGATGTGCTCCTCTCATTTTCCGCCCTGATTTCATACACATTCCACATATAGATGAAGAATATATCTGGCTCGGAAGTGGTGTGGTTCCCCTCTTCAGATCTGGTTCTCTCATCTACAGGGGTATCCTTTGGATGCTTTCAGGGGGTACATCTGTTCTTTCCTCACACTGGTCCCTACTCCTAATCATATGAGTGGAGGGAAGTACTGTATCAGAAGTTATAATTTTCCTATACTGAAAATGTATTTCCAATAGGTACTTCCCTCTTCTCCCACTTCCCACCCTTCCTCCCCACTCACTTCTAGTGTTTCTGTGGTCTGCCAAACTTTGAACTGATAGTTTGGTAGAGGTGCATAGAGGGAGTAACATGCATCACATGAGTGTACTATGTTCCTATTGGTGGAGAGGTGATGCACTAGGGAGTGTGGAAGGCTTGTGGTATGCACAGTAAAAAAGTTTGCAAATAGAGAGCAGAAATGAACGAGAATAGCTAATCTTGTGAGTGGTAGGAAGTAGCTATCAGAAATACATTTTCAATATAGAAAAATTATAACTTTCAGTTATTTTTCTTAAAACATAAAACAATGAATAAAAAATAATTGGAAAATAAAAAATAATTCAAAATGATCTTCACTACTTACGATGTTTTGAAGCTCTTTTTTGCACCCGTGAGTCATACTTGCTAACGCTTGTCATAAGCCTTCCCCAAATTCACATGTGGATGTTGAAAAAAAATAAATTTTGTAGACTTTATATATATATATATATATATATATATATATGTTAATTTTTTAGTAATAACCAAAAAATTAATAAATGAGTATACTGTACCACAAAAATCTATTGTGATTTACCAGGCTTCCTAACTATGCTGTATTTGGGTTAAAAAATATATAATTTCTGTTCATTAATATGAATAAAATAGCATTGATTCTAATAATTCAAACTCTCCAACAATATAAGAGCTTTTCTCTTGTAACTAACAGAATTATAGGAAATCTAGAACTTTTGATTGGTTAAACTTATAGGTACATAAAAGCAGGTGCAGATAAATATGCCTTTTTAAATGATGAAAAGGTGAGTGGAGCCAATATTGTGGATTCAATAAATATTATGATATCTCAGGAAATAGAAAAGGTAGGCGGTTCTTAGTTTATATTCTAGCTTGTTAATATAGAAAATTTGATCTTATAATTTGTATGAAACTATAGACATTGTATCGTGGGGTGTTATAAAATGTAATCTGAGTAAACCCAGAAGGTGACATACCAGTGTGACATACAAGAATCAATATTTAGCCATATTTTTTATATTTACTATTAAATTAAGAAATTAACTAATGTATAATACTGAAATTTGAGTTATCATCCACAATTTGACACCAAATTTATTGACATACATTCATAAAATAGTAGTTCAATATAATTTTGAATGTAAGTCTACAAATATGATGACATGCTCTCTGACGCCTAGGTACCCGTCTTGATAGGGTTAACCCACACCTGCTACCTTTAAGGTTGTAACGCACACTGTTGAAATGGGTGTCTGCAAGACCACCACCCTGTTTCTACTGTTGAGCAGACTTTCCACATCCTACAAATAATGCTGGGTGCATGTGGTTTTCTTCCCTGTTCTTATGATTGAGTTGAGATTCACGCACTGCCCCATAATTCTGGGTTCAGTTTGGTGTACTTCTTGCCTCCTATGGTTGATGTGGAATTCTAGTTGTTTGCAGTATGGCACTCTGTTTACTTGCTGTTGGGGGGAATGTGTATATATTGTTCATGGGCCCTTCGCCCTAGCCACATAGATTACATTGTATATACTCATTTGTTTCAAAATTAAACAGTGATGTTTATGGAAAAACAAATTTATATGAAAATAACATAACATCATCTAATATACATGAAGGTGATGATAAACCATACAGTTATGTAACATGTGGAAAGGAAAGTGTAACATTGAATAACATAAAATAAACTAATATACATGAAGGTGATGATAAACCATACAGTTATGTGACATGTAGAAAGGAAAGTGTAACATTGGATAATGTATAACAATCTAATATACATGAAGGTGATGATAAACCATACAGTTATGTAACATGTGGAAAGTGTAACTTTAGATAATGTAAAACAGTCTAATATACATGAAGGTGATGATAAACCATACAGTTATGTAACATGTGGAAAGAAAAG
>NW_013671248.1:47453-49124 GCF_000517525.1 Limulus polyphemus
TGAAGTAACTCTAACTTAAAAATGTATCAAAGAATACACTTTGGAGAGGAACCATACAGTTTCACAGTTTATGGAAAACAGTTTGAAACAAACAGTAAATTAAAAATACATCAGAGAATGAACACTTGGGATAAACTGTACATTTGTTTACTGTGTTGTAAAGAGTTTGAAACAAACCGTAACTACTTCTGAATGTGGTTATTGTTTAAAGTTTATTGAACCAGATGAGACAGGATTGATGTGTACAGATCTATCTTTGGTGTGTTTATGATACCTTTAGTTGGAAATTATTGTGTGTTAGTGTTTGTCTACTGTAAACCTTTCTATTGAACAGGATAATGTTGATTGTTGTGATACTATACCATCATATTTCAACAGTTGAGTTTGTCTACTGTAAAACTTTCTGTTGAACACAATCTTATATTTCCATTTAATATTTTCATTACTGTTTCATTTCAGGGTGAAAAGTTTTATAAAGTGTGAATCTATGAAAATTGTGTCATAATTATTTTTACCTTTAATATTTTGATATTTTTGTGATTGTATTAAACCTTTAAACTGAACTTAAAAGTTCAACAAATAATGTATGATACATTTGACTATTTCACAAAAGTATCACAAATATATGTTGTTTCTAATAAGGAAACAGAAACTCTAGCAAGGAAACTTAATGAATTTGTTTGAAGATCTATTGTACCTATGGAACTTCACTGTTGAAAGTTGTCAGAAAACTGGAATCAGAAAGACCAGGACTTGTGACAGGATAGTTGAGGACTACAATATGAAATTCAACAATAAATGGACAACACACAATCCTTTTGTTTTAAAACAATATGTTCAAAACAAGTCAAACATATGTACAAAAACTCATACAGTATTGGTTATCACAGTTGTATCCAGAGCTTGAAATAAGTTTCTTTTTCATCAAAGTCTAACACACTTAGGATAAATTACTTTAGAACACCCTTTGACAAGGCGAATTATTCTCCTTGACTCTGTTATCACAATACAATCAGAGATAAGTTCACTTATGTTACCCAGTGGGTTACCACAGTTGTATCCAAAGCTTTAATTATATCTCTTTTTCATTAAAAGTTCACACAGGCTGGTTCAGTTACTTTAGAACCCAGTGGACAAGATGAATTACTTTTTTCTAATCTCTTATTACAATCTGTGATTATAACACTTTGAAAGCTTCCACTATACACTATTTATGGCGAAACTTACAAAAACAGTCTAGATGTGTATCACTCACTAACTTTCACTGACTTATTTCTCCTCTGTGTCTGCAAGTATTTATAGAACATGACAGAAAAATCTAGAAGTGTCTAGCTATCTAATAATAACAATATTAAATATAATGAGAAAAATTTAGAAGCTTCGAGTAAGATGAGGCCAAAAATATTACAAATCCCTAATTCAACATTTAAACTATATACACAGTGTTTTAGTATCAGGTATAAATCTTACTTCTTGACAAACACTAGTTTGCATTAACCACAGCTGAATATAAACATGAATAAAACTGTGGTTGCTATACTTAATGGTCTGGTTGTTAGGGCACTCGCCAATATCCGAACATGCTTGTCCTTTCAGCTGAGGGGCATTATAAGTGACAATCAATACAATTATCTATATATATATATTGTTGCGTCAGCGAGGTCACGTGAC
>NW_013671248.1:49446-51194 GCF_000517525.1 Limulus polyphemus
AGAAGAAAGATTACAGAAGTGGCAAGAAAACCTACAACAATGGTAGCTTGAACAGTAAAATAAACAAGAGAGACTACAGCAGTGGCTGGAGGAGAAAAAAATTAACAAGAAGAGAAGTTACAGCAGTTGTTAGAAGAGAAAGAAAATAAACAAGAAGAGAAGTTATGGCAGTTGTTAGAGGAAAAAGAAAAGAAACAAGAAGAGATACTACAACATTGGCAAGAAGTACAAATGGAAAACATTAGTAAATTTAAAAGCGAATTAGATACGTTAAAGGACGACTTTTTGTCTTTTACACAATGAGGATACATTAACCATCGACTTAACCAGCCCCAGACAATGACAAGCCCTATCCAGACCCTGCAACTAAACCCTAATGCATACATATTCAGTCCTGTTAGAAGTCACATCCCAGAATGTCAGTAATAGGAGTGATTCAGTAAGAAGGAAACCACAGGAATACGATGGGAAAGCACTGTGGGAAGCATATAGAGCACAATTTGAGCAACTGGCAGAAATGAATGGATGGACAGAAGAGCAGAAAGCAGTATATCTGGCAACGAGCTTGAAAGGACAACCACTGGAAATACTTGGACAGTTGACAGCAGCCGACAGACACAACTATAGAGCACTGGTAGAGGCTCTGGAACTCAGGTACAGAACCCAAAATCAGTCAGAAGTCTACAGGGCTAGGTTTAGGATGATAATCCGTGCTAAAGGGGAGAGCCTGCAAGAGCTGGCACAGGACTTAGAAAGCATGGCACACAAGGCCTACCCAACTGCACCACCCAATCTCCTCAAGTTGTTGCTGAGGGATAAGTTCGTAGACGCCTTGGACAGTCCCTAACTTAAGATACAAGTGAAGCAAGCACACCCCTCTACCATGCAGGATGCAATGGCCAGAGCTCTCGAATTTGAATCCTACATTAAGTCCAGCACAGGTGTACCGAGGTTGGTACAGTCATCTGGATTCAAGGCTAGAAAAGGTCAGCTTTCAGAGAAGTTTGAGGGACTTTGCTGGCACTGTAATAAACCTGGGCACAAGAGAGCTCAATGTTGGCAACTTCAACACAGGGGAGATGATACAGCAGGAAAGGCTGCTACCCAGAAAGGTTGTTGGAACTGTGGAAAGCATGGACATTTGAGGAGCCAGTGTAGGAAGAATATTACCAACAAGTCAGCCTCAAGGAGACCAGTAGTGGTTGGTGTTGAGGGACACTCACCAACCCCCATCATGAAAGTCCCTACAGCAAGGTGTAAAATGCCAAGCACACACAGTGTCTATGTGACAGGAAAGCTAGATGGCCAAAGGTGCAACTTTGTCATAGACTCTGAGTCTCAGCAAACTCTTGTGAGCATCAAGGTGTAAGATCATGAAGGAGTACTAGAAGCCATGCAGAAGCTTTATGGTGTGACAGGACATTCTACAAGATTGTGGGGACCAGTATGGGTAACTATTGAGCTCATGGGCATAAAGGACAGACAGAAAGTATACTTGGTTGACATTGAAGACCAATGCATATTAGGATTGGACTATCTACTACCGAGGAAGTTTGTAATTGATTTTGATAAAATGACATTTGGGAACAACAGAGGCCAAGTTTTGGTAACTATTAAAAGAGAGTTTGAAATAATTAGGTGCCATCAAGGTGAAGTCAAAGAAGAGCAGAAGAAAGATCAAGATTTGAAACCAATGATTGATTTTCTAAAAGCGAGTGTTGTGCGCCCTGCTTGGGAGAAGGTGTCTA
>NW_013671248.1:52042-53794 GCF_000517525.1 Limulus polyphemus
ATTTGCTGAAAAAAATACTGATCTATACATTTCAAATCTAAATTTTCACTGTGCAACGCCGGGTAACTCAGCTAGTTCGTTGGTAAAAGAATAGCCCAAGAGTTGGAGGTGGGTTGTGTTGACTAGTGGCCTTCCCTCTAGTCCATCACTGCTAAATTAGAGATGGTTATGTCAAATACCTTTCTTGTAGTTTTGTGCTAAATTCACATACAAACAAAACTACATGTATCATAATGCATTCATGAAAGACTAAATAAACCAGATGGTAAAACTATTTGTTTATTAAAATTATCCCAGTCTAGTAAAATATATAAGTTGTCCTCAAGTACCACATGGTCAACTTCAGTAATATATGAGTTACTTGTGGAAAACATGTTGGTATCAATGGCATTACAATATAGTGGCTGACAAAATCAAAATACTTGTATTTCAGACTTTGTAAAATATATAATCACTGTTGATATTCAGACAAATTGAGACTTTTGGACTAAAAGTCCAAGGTTTTACCAAGGTTAAAATTGACGCTGTCATTACTTTACTCTAATAAAACTTAGTAAAAGGTGGATTCTCTTGTTGCCTCCAAATCTGACATGCAAAATGTAAAATTTCCTTTCATATCTGTTTTATAAGAACAACATGATGTATCTCTTTTAGTCCCACTAGTTAAAGTTCATCTATAAATGTATGTGATCTAATCAATTAATAGAAACTTATAGTGTTTGAGTAATGCTTTTTATTTTTCTACATGTGTTTCTTGTTTTTACTTTGTTCATCATATTTTAATTATTATTTGTATGTTTCTGGTAATTCACAGTTTTTTGGTGGATGTCAGGATAACTGTGTACCACAAAGTAAATTATACACCAGACCTGTTCATCTAAACACATTGTGTTGTATTTCAGTATGATGTAGTGAAGCATGATTTACATTCAGTGTTGTTATAGACAAATAAACACTATTTATACTTCTATCAACAGTAGAAGCTGATTCTTTACAACAAAGATCTTTACATACCATTTTGAAGTTTGGTGTAGTGAAAGAGGAACAAGAAGAGAACTGTGATGAAGGAACAGAAAAAACTGAGGTAATTTTTGTTTAAAACTTTTATAGTTTTGTTAAAAGTTATTATAAAGTTGTAAAGATGTCTTTATGAACTTCGTGTGACTAATGGTGAGTCAGTGTTGAAATGTTTGGTATCATGAAATTCACAAACTTTAATAAACTGTTTTCTATACCTGTACCTGTTCTTTGTACAATTAATGTAAGTAATCCACATATTTTACACTTACTATAGAATTAATATAGTTGTTACACTGTTCTTATTGTAGCATTAATTTTTACAGTCCACAGATTTTACATCTGTTTTCATATTTTTACATTTCTCTGAAACCTGGACATCAGAAAATGTGTTTTATTTTCAATAGTATATCCTCATAAAATCCACTATTTTTCATTGAGTATTTCCTTAGATAAGAAGATGTTAGGTTATTAAATATTTCCTGTTAATCATGTCAATGTTTTCAAGATGTGTATGTTAATATAAAACTACGTGTAAAACTAATGAAAACTGCTTTTCTCTACATTTTGTCATCTTTGTTTTTAAACTTATTGGAAAAAGATTAAAATAGTTTTAGTTTTGTTTGTTACACATAAACAACTTTAAAATGTTAGATATATGTTATCATATTGTTGCGTCATCGAGATCACGTGACTATTCTCACGCCCTCTAGCTACTAGAACTATCCCGTACCT